>NC_057802.1:77021491-77160531 GCF_018294505.1 Triticum aestivum | reverse complement strand
AATCGATCAGCTTCAGTTAGTAGCAGTAGCGAAGGAATCGCTCGATTGGGTTCAGTTAACAGCCATCGATCGATCGCTCGGGTTCAGTAACGCGTAGCCTGCAGTGCAATCGCTCGGGTTTAGTTAGAGCCCAACGCCTCGCTCGGGTTCAGTTAGAGCCAACGCCTCGCACACACGCGCGTACGTGTACGAGAGAAACGCGCATCGCTCGGCCCCCGACCTCCCACCGTAACCGGGAGCTCCCCGAAATTTTCCTCCCCCTCGCTTCTACCATGGTTTTTTCCGTCATGGACGGCCCAAAGAATGTCATGCAGCTGCGTCTCCGGCCCGCCCAGGACGAAAAGCCCATTTTCTGTCATGATTTTTTGTCATAGAAGTAGGATCCCACCACATCTATGATGATACTGGGTTTTGTCACAATTATCGTCATAGAAGTGTCATATGTATGACAGAAAAAAAAATCGTTCGGCCCAAAATGTCACGGATGTGTCTTTTTTTTGTAGTGATTGGCTTTAAGAACTCATGCTCTTGCTCAAGGTTGAGCTTTTCAAAGCATAGCTTCTCATGAGTCTTTAAAAGTTCTCGATGATCTTCCAAGGTAGTTTCATGAGGTAACTTAAGAGTGTTCAGTTCTTTAGTAAGACGCTCAATCTCCTTCTTATCATCATCATTCGTTTTATCTTGATTAGCATGATTAATAGCAAGTTCATCATGGTTTTCATAACTAGAGTTGTCAACAAGTGAATCATCATCTCCTAGAAAATCATCTTCATCACTATTGAAATCAACATACTCGGGGTGTGATACCTTTGGGCCTTTAGCCATGAAGCATCTTCTAATTCCTTCATTTGGTGAGTCAAATATGTCGTAGGAGTTGGTTGACACAAGTGCTAGACCGGCAACACCTTCATCTTGAGTATATTCGGAGTCGGAGTGATAACTTCTTTCGGAGTGATGGTCGGAGTCCGAGCCGGATGTCCATTCACCAACATGAGCTTGATGTCTTTGTTTTGTGTAGCTCTTTGATGACTTGTCCTTCCTTTCCGAATCCTTGCTTCTCTGAGAGGGTCTTCGTTCATAACGATCATCTCTACTCCTTCTCTCTCTTGGTGGCGATTCTTCTCTCCTACTCCTTCTTTTGGTAGAATCTTCTCTTCTTTTGTAGGGAGCCGTACACTCATTGGAGTAGTGTCCGGGTCTTCCACAATTTTAGCAATTTCGTTCACGACTTGAATATCTTTTGTCATTGTAGGACCTAGACTTTTAACTTCTCTCCTTGCTTCTACTCTTGTAGAACTTGTTGAAGTTCTTCACCATTAGGCTCAATTCTTCATTGAAGGTTTGTTTCTCACTTGATGATGTGGGAGCATCACATGAGGCTTTGTAAGCACCGCTTGACTTGTTGTGGAGTTCTTCCTTATCCTTAAGTGACATCTCATGAGCAACAATTCTTCCAATGACTTCCGTTGGCTTGAGATCTTTGTAATTGGGCATCATTTGGATCAATGTGCACACGGTATCATATTTTCCATCCAAGGCTCTTAGGATCTTCTCGATGATGAATCGGTCGGTCATCTCTTCACTTCCTAAGCTGGCAATCTCATTGGTGATGAGAGCAAGCCTAGAGTACATTTCAACGACACCTTCACCATCCTTCATTTTGAACTTGGCAAGCTGACTTTGAAGCACATCCAATTTGGATTCCTTGACGGAGTCAGTACCTTCATGCATATCAATCAAAGTATCCCAAATTTCCTTTGCATTCTCAAGATGTCTGATTTTGTTTAATTCTTCGGGGCACAATCTATTGAAGAGAATATCACAAGCTTGAGCATTGTATTGTAGCATTTTCAACTCTTCCGCGGTATCTTCACGGTTCGGTTTTCTCCCATCAAAGAATTCACCTTGCAAGCCAATACACACAATAGCCCAAACGGCGGGGTTATGTCCAAGAATATGCATTTTCATCTTATGCTTCCAACTAGCAAAATTAGTACCATCAAAGTAAGGAACTCTACGGTGGTAATTTCCCTCGCTAGACGCCATACTCTCCTAGGTTGTGAAACCAAGGCTATGATCACCAAAAGCTATGGAAATCAAGGCAAATGGAGACCAAATCTCTGATACCACTTGTAGGATCAGAAGTATGTCTAGAGGGGGGTGATTACACTACTTGACCAAATAAAAAACTAGCCTTTTCCCAATTTTAAGTCTTGGCAGATTTTAACAACTTAGCACAAGTCAAGTAATCAACCTACACATGCAATTCTAAGAGTATAGCAGCGGAATGTAAAACAATTGCATATGAAGGTAAAGGGAGGAGTTTGAGGGAGCAAACGCAATGTAGACACGGAGATTTTTGGCGTGGTTTCGATAGGTGGTGCTATCGTAAATCCACGTTGATGGAGACTTCAACCCACGAAGGGTAACAGTTGCGCGAGGCCACGGAGGGGTCCACCCATGAAGGGTCCACGAAGAAGCAACCTTGTCTATCCCACCATGGCCATCGCCCACGAAGGACTTGCCTCACTAGGGTAGATCTTCACGAAGTAGATGATCTCCTTGCCCGTACAAACTCCTTGGTTCAACTCCACAATCTTGATGGAGGTTCCCAAGTGACACCTAACCAATCTAGGAGACACCACTCTCCAAAAGGTAATAGACAGTGTGTTGATGATGAACTCCTTGCTCTTGTGCTTCAAATGATAGTCTCCCCAACACTCAACTCTCTCTCATAGGATTGGATTTGGTGGAAAGATGATTTGAGTGGAAAGCAACTTGGGAAGGCTAGAGATCAAGATTTATGTGGTTGGAATGCAATATCTTGACCTCAACACAAGTGTAGGTGGTTCTCTCTCAGAAAATGTACGTTGGAAGTGTAGGCATGTTCCGATGGCTCTCTCCACGAATGAAGAGTGGGTGGAGGGGTATATAGAGCCTCCACACAAAATCTAACCGTTACACACAATTTACCAAACTCGGTGGGACCGAATAAGAAAACTCGGTCAGACCGATTTAGTTCATAATGTGACCGTTAGGCATTTCGGTGGGACCGGCATCTCAACTCGGTGGGACCAATTTCAATAGGGTTAGAGCATAACGTAATCTCAGTGAGACCGATTACACAAACTTGGTGGGACCAATTTTGGTAATAAGCAAACAGAGAGTTGGTCAGGCAAACTCGGTGGGACCGATTCGCTCATTTCGGTTGGACCGAAACGTTACGAAGGGGAAACAGAGAGTTGGTCAGGCAAACTCGGTGGGACCGATTCGCTCATTTCGGTTGGACCGAAACATTATGAAGGGGAAACAGAGAGTTTGCATTGCGAACTCAGTGGGACTGATCACTCATCTCGGTCAGACCGAAATGTTATGAAGGGAAACAGAGAGTTTGCAATCCCATCTCAGTGAGACCGAGATCCCTATCGGTTAGACCGAAGTGACTAGGGTTTGTGGCAATAGCTATGTCAACAGAACTCGGTGGCGCGGGATAGAAAGTTTCGGTAGGGCCGATTTTGACTTTTGGTTTGGGACATATGTGGATATGAGAAAGTGGTTGAGGATTTTGGAGCATATCACTAAGCATTTTGAGCAAGAACCTCATTAAGCAACACCTCATCCCCTTTTAATAGTATTGGCTTTTCCTATGGACTCAATGTGATCTTGGATCATTAAAAGTAAAATGTAGAGTCTTGAGCTTGAGACAACATGTGTCCTTAGCATTTTGAGGGGTCCACATTCCTAATCCATGCCATGCCAATCATTGAGCTTTCCTGAAATATTTATCTTGAGATAGCATTAGCTCAATGAGCTATATGTTGTTAGTAATTACCAAAACCACCGAGGGATAGTTGCACTTTCAAGGAGGAAAACCGCGAGATGGACAACGGTGGTGTGGGCACGAATTCTTGGTATGTTCGTGGTATGAAACTTTCGTGGTAATGGTAGAACTCAAACTACTGGAGTTTTCCGAATTCAAGGGATGTCAGCCAAGCGTCCACCGTGCCGGGTATGGACAGCAGGTAGCGTGTCGGGATGCAGAGGCATTGAACGGGACCATGCTGGTGAGAGGAGACGATGTCTCTGAGGAGATCAAATTCAGGAAGGACAGATATCTGACGACAGTCGAGATTGAGGGGCGCGGTGCGCCATAGAGGGCGCCACCGAGTTGAGAGGACTTGTGTGCGGCAGCAATCCTTGGTGGGGAAGAAGCGAGATGATCTCCTCAAGGATGACGTCCGGGAGATCGCTGATGCGGTCGACCGGAGATTCTACCAGTTCCTCATATCCGGGTGGGGGGCTCGTCGCTTCTCCCCGCTATGCCGGGTGCGGGATCTACAACCGGCGTCGCCGCTGGCGGGAGCCTCATCTTCTTGGCGCTGGGGCCAGCCGACTCCATTTCCCTTGTGGGCGTCGCGCTGAGCTCAGGTGTTTGAGCAGAGTAGCCAGAGACGAGCCTAGTGGCAGTGCGACTGGGGAAGAAGGAGGGCTGGGGTTTTCTATAGGAGTGGAAGAAGAGGAGCTGGCGTTTTCTGTAAAAGTGAGGAAGAAGGTGAGTGGGGTTTTTTTGGAAGAGTGAGGAAGATGGGGAGCAGGGGAATTGGGGCGAGATGGAAGCGTAAGTGGAAGCGAGGAGGAAGGAGGGTTTTCCTGGGATCGCCCCCTCTTCAAGAAATATGGGCTTCTCCTCGCAAAAAAACAAATGGGCCTTAAGATGGATAGGATTTTGTATCGGCCCAGTCGGCTGCCCGTGTTTCGTACTGGAGGGCCTTGTGCTAGAGGCAGCCCGAGACACTCTCCAGCTTATTGCCCATTCGAAAGAAAAAAAGAGACGCCTCCAGCTTATGGCTACTAATCGGTAACCTTTTTCAACTTGGCATCCACTAAATTAGAGGATGTGGTACTGGATGCAGACACTCACACTGGTCGCGTAGCGCGGCAAAGTGAGGTGTCAAATAACAGGCCTACAATATACTTACTAGATTGTGAAGGTTCACAGGCTAGTCAACATTTACATTAAACTAAGCTTCAGAAGATACGGTATGCATACTAACATTCAGAAGAACAAAAGTTCAGCATGTTTATGCATCTCAATGATTCACCATACTATAACCAATAAAAAAGCTGTGAGAAGGTGTGGAAATAAAGAAAATCGGTCGATGCTTCTTTGAGCAAAGGGCCTCCCTACGCACGCATTAATTTCCTTAATTTCATGGGCATGCTTGTTTCTTCTTAATGGTGCGAGCAGTTTGAGCATGTTGGCAAATCCACAGCTAGCTAGCTGCCTCATCTTGCAATTGATGATGACACATTTGCAGCAAACACATGAGGCAGTAGAGATGACACAACATGAGTCCATATTGTGCAATTCTCCTGAAATCATCTTCATTGTCCTGAATCTGAAAAGATAGGAAAACAATAGCTATACTTAAACGGTGTTGCAAAACAGTAGCACATATCAATAGCTCGGCATGACAAAACATGATCATCTGGACGAAGGGGATATTGACCTGCCTGAGGAAGATTATATATAATTTCTTAAGTCCTTGGTTGATTTCCACTTTCGGCTGCACTGCTTGTTTGCTACTCCACACATGACAGGATCGTTCTGCACTGCAATCAGCAATTCAACGTACGAATAAGCTTATTTCATCTTGCGGTGGTGATTGTACCTAGGAACGAATGTAGGAATACCTAGAGCACCATGAGGTTAGCTGATAGCAGGTAGATGCAGCCATATAAGTTTTGTGCGGTGCTACCAAAATTTAGGTTTGTATCCCTTCCCATTATGAGAATTCTTCTTGAAGTTGGTAGAATGTGATGGCTTGTTCTTTGCATCAAACTTGCCTTTCCCTTGATATTTGTTCTTGTTGTTTTGGGGCTGGTTGGGCTAGAAGTTCTTCTCGTGTTCCATGTGGGCACTAGATGCTCCCTAAGCGACCCAAGCACGTGTGTCTTTTGCTCTCGCCTTCTCTTCAAAATGAAGAGTGCTAATGAGATCCAAAACGGAAAACTCATGTCTCTTGTTTTTCAAAGAAGTTGCAAAATCGTTCCACGAAGGTGGAAGCTTGGCAATGATGGTCCCAGCAACAAATTTGTCCGGCAACACACACTTGAAGTACTCAAGTTCCTTAGCGAGTGACTGTATCTCATGAGTGTGCTGAACAACAGAGCGCTCATCAGTCATCTTGTAGTCACAGAATTGCTCCATGACGTACAACTCGTTGCCAGCGCCTGAGTCCCCAAATGTGGCCTCGAGCGCAGCCCACATGTCTTTGCCACTGTCAAACGACATATATGAATCCACAATGGAATCGTCAAGAACACTCAGCAGGGCGGCTTTGAAGAGGGTATCCATGTTCTCAAAAGCTTCCTGTTGTGTAGGATTAAGATCGCCCTCAGGCTTACCCTTAGTGGAGTCATAGCAGTACATGATCTGAAACCAATATACTACTCTTGTGCGCCACCTTTTATATTGCACCCCCTTAAAAGTAGGCGGCTTCAAAAGCGCCGCAAAACCACTTGGAGTAAATTGCCTATAATCAGTTTTTTGGATTGGATTGTTGAATATATGAGCAATTTACTATGAGTTGTAATCCGAATCAACAGTAAATAGATCATGACGACAATTGCAAAGATCAAAGTAATGATGCAGACTAAACCAGGAGGATAGAATCACATACTGTACAGCGGGAGCAGAACCGCTGTGGTTGATGTTGTCACTCATGTCGTCGATGAAGAGGTTACCGAGGTCGGGGAAGAAGGTTGTCGTTGAGGAAGTCGTCACTAGCAGCAGTCACAGGAGTGTGCTCCCCAAAAACCTGAACACTCCTCTCCCGTACAGGATCACGAAAGGCGGGGTTCAGAGGACTGCTGGCCCTTCTCGCGGTGCACGCCGGAAGGAGGGATGGAGAAGAATTGTGTGGTGGCACTAAGATCTGGAATGGTGCGAAACCATATGATACGGCGGCGGCTAGGGTAGAGCCTGTCAGGTCGGTCGTGCGAGTAAGACCAAGTAGTATAATAGTAGGCCTCTAGTCCAAACCCCACGTCCAAGTCAATAATAGCCCCACTATCCAAAAGAATCAGAAACGGCTGAGTAATTAAGGCGTCCGTTAATTATTAATTAATGACTTAATAAATTTTCCGACTCACACCACACTTAGAGCATGGTTAATAGTATAGTCAACATCCGGCTATATGAAGTTGACACATCATCTGGAACCAACCTAATATGGAGCCTGCTTACAATAGTTAGTCCCTTTAGGATAATACTATATCATTAATAATGGCCCCACCTCTCACAAAGTACGTGTAGTCTCAAATGTCGGGCGTGCAGCGGGCAGTGCCCTCGGTCGGCGCGCTGCTTCAATGGCGGAAGCAATGAGAGGTCGCGTCGCCCTGACTTGCCATCAATGTGGAGCGGCGGGCTCAGCTGGCGTCGGGCGGGAAGGTTTCGATTTTTGATTCAGTTGCTGTGCTGCTGTCATCCAATATTCGCGTGTGGTTGTTTCTAGAATAAAAAAGGAGGTACTCCTACTTATGTTACTCCCACTATGGCTAGCCTTGCGCTTGGCTCTTCACCTCTTCTGGAACTTGAACAATAATGGTGGTACTATAGTAGTACTTCTGGCAATCTGACACCAAATGAACTGCTGCACGTCCACCGCTTGTAAGCAAAAGTTTCTCCTCGTGCTGAGAGCCACCGCGCGCGTGTTGGTGAGGGAGGAGTCATAGTAAGCAAGATTCTCGTCGTTCTGCGAGTTGACGGGACACATCAAAGTTATTTAGTACATACTCTCTCCAAAAAAGGCTGACCATGTCATGGCTACATCCCATGCTCCGTCGTTGAGTACATGCACTATTCACGTGCCATCGAGGAGAAAAAAATATTGCGTATAGGAGTAGGTGCCATCGAAGTGCACGACTCACTTACGCACTGCTTATCTGATTATCTCCATTTTCTTGCATGACACGTGCACCTTGATGCTAGATGTCTCGCGTGTTGGCAAAAGGATGAACAAAGCTCACGTAAAAAAAGAGTGGAAGAACATAGATTCTCGACGACCGAGAAGGAGCAAGGAACCTCGCAGTGGAGCGTTTGCAAGGAACCTTGCGCATTTTCCCCTGTTTTTTGCCACCTGCCCACCTATAAACAAATAAAAGAACATGAACTCTTCGCTAACCACTAGAGACGATACATCAGGATGCTAAGTTGAAGATATTTTATTAGTTTATATTGATAACCACGCAAGAAGTCACGCATGTACAGGATGCATGCAGCCACACATGTAGACACGCCAACGCACTAACTCATGCCGATCCAACTCATGCACAAACGCGCACAGCATGGAGCACACAACGCACGTACACAACACATGCATGCACACACACTCGGCCACAGAATGCACGTGAATAACACATGCATGCGCACACACTCGGCTGCATGGAGGCCTGCGCCATCTGCGGTGACGTCCGGTTCGTCGTGCTATGGCGAAGCTCGCACACAACAGCGCCTACGCATCTCTTGCAGCACCTCTTTGCCGTCGTTGCTCAACGACTAGCCAGAGACGAAGACGACCACAGCCTCGGCCTTAGAGCTAGCACCGATGGAAAAACACGCACGCTGCACTCACACGAACATGTACGGAGTGCCCACGACGTGGTGCATCCCCGGTCGCCTCTACTCCTTCTGTGCATGTTGTCTATGAAGGCGGCTGCATGCCTAATGATGATGTGGGTGAGATCTTCTAGGACTCAGATGATGACGAGGAGGGTGTCTCCAACAGCGTTCCTCGCCTCGCACCTCTTGCATCACGGTGGTCGAGCTTGGAGTCATTCATCTGGTACACGTGGCATCTCAAATCTGGACACAAGGTGACATGCACCGTCAAGGGGGTCAGGGCGAACGCGACCTCTCACTGCGTCAGCCATTTGAAGCGGTGCGCCGGCCCAGGGCGCCGCCCGCTGCACTCCCAGCTGTATCCGCCTCCTCGCCGCATTCAAAAACCTACATTTACTAGTATGTATACACGTGCAAGACACGTCTTAATATAACAGAGTGATTTTGGTAAAAGGGAAAAGAAGTAATATATGTGCTAATAGATTCAAAGAAAAAGAAACTATAGTGATGTATAAATGCCGATATTAGTTCAATATTGTAAAAGCGGGAAGTAGTATTCATGCCATAAAAATGTACGTTCATTTAAAAAGAACCGCATGTTGCTTCACTTTTTCCCCGTGCTCTTTTTTTTGAGAAATATCCACATTCTCCTACTAAACCATCTCGACTGGGCTCAATCAAACCATCTGGTGGTCATGTGGCAACATAGCCCATTGGAGCTAGTTATGAGCTAGTTATGCGGGTTTAACAGAGGGGTTTGATGGAGGCGAGGAGGCGTGTTCAGCCGGGCGTGTAGCAAACGGCGCAGTACTATTCGATTTGACAGCTACTACTAGTATATTATAAAAAACAAAGAAGAGTAGTAGAGATAGAGATAAGAGTAGAAACTAGTGAGGAGCACCATCTACTGCTTCGTGGGCTACTCCTACGCTCCATTCGGCGGCCGCAACGTCCCCTACAACCACTCCCTCCTGCGCTCCAATCGGCAGGCGCTGTTGAAATATGGGGAGCGCACTCTCGCGACTCCTGGCAGCGACGACTTCACCGACGACGACTTCTTCCCCGACCTCGGCAACCTCTTCCTCAACGACATGGGCGACAACCTCAATGCCAGCGGTGCTGCTCCCATTGCACCGTATGTGTTTCTGTCCTTCCTGTTCGAAATCGTGGTAGAATTCATGTTTCTAGTCTGTGTCCTAGATTCGATCTGTTCATCTACTATGCTAGTCCACATGATTAGTTTAATCTCTATTATAGCCGTCATGATTTATTTTGTGCTTATTCAGACTAAATCTCGTAGTAACTTGCTCATATATTCAACTGGCACACCGTCCCCGACAGCCACTCCCGTTTCATGGATGGCCTGGTCGATGCCTCCAAGGAGCCCTTCGTCTACTGCTATGAGTGCCAGATGCCGTTTTGGGGCTCGCCGGCGGACCTCGTGCATCACCTCACGCAGGCGTCCGTCTATCACTACTGGCCCGCAGCGAAGAACATCAAGTACGAGACGTGCTACCCATTCACCGTGCCGGAGTCGCTGGAGGATCACCGCCGCCTGCTAGTCTCGGAGGAGGACGGCAGCGTGTTCCTCTTGATTGTGGGCACCGACGAGGCCCGCGCAGGCCGTCGCCCCGTCTCTGTAGTGTACATCAGGGGCAACGCCGCTAACGCTGACCTTGACACGAGGCCGATGTACGGGTGCGTGCTCACTATTACTACCCGTCGGAGGTACGTGGGCGGCGACACTGGCTACGTCAAGCTGACTAGGACTGTGCCGAGCTACGACCTTCCCACCGATGTGGACATGGAAGACGCATGGCATGATTTGACCCCCAACAAGTGCACGGGGACTCCAAGGAGGTTCACCTGGACATATGCATTACCAAGTTAAATGTTGATCATTAGTCTTCGCTCAATGTAATCCGCTGTCTAAGCATGTGGAGACTTCCATGCATGATCTTGCTCTATTGGAGTATCGCGCATGAATAAAAGTGTATCCATTTATGGTTTACTCTAGAATCTACCAGGTATGAAATTTTTACTACAGTACTTGTGAAAGACTTATGATGAACCATTTCTTACATCTCCTCTGCCCCCTTCCAAGTCATCCTGATTTAATGCCTCCGTCTAGGTGTATAAGGGCATAGTTAATACTTAATAGTATAGCCAACTGTTGACTATAAGAAAGTGCCATGTCATCTGTAGCCAACATGTATCACAATCGATACTCAAAAACTAATTCTTAAAGATCATTTCTTGCAAAGCACAATAAGTGTTATTTCTTCACAAGTTTTGGATGCAGGTTGAACAGTTGAACGCTTTTGTTTGCAAAAGATACTTTTTTTATCTATTTCACCCGGATGTTTGTGAGCTCTAGAGATGAAATAATATTCGAAAAACAGTTTTGCTATGTCTCAGTCGACTGAGACTTCGTTATGTCTCAGTCGATGATATTGTCCTTTGATTTTTCATGGAGATTAGTAAAAAAAATTATTTTCAGTTTTTTTTCTTCTTATACTATATCATTTGACTGAGACTTGGACTGAGACGTAGCCACACCCTTCGAAGAAACCTATCGATACCCGTTACACGTGAGATGACCCCCACATCCTTTGTCAAACTAAACAACTCCCCGATCAATGCATTTCACTATTCCGTGCAACGCACGGGCACCTTACTATAGATTAGTACGACCAAAAATTGAACTAACATTATATATAGTACGATAAATGCTGATGCATGTCACCTAAAATTATATCATTAAAAACTATGTTCAAATACTAATCCAACGATATAGTTTTTGTTGTCATGCACTAACATTTTGTCAGTTAAATCTTCAGTCAAATTCAATGGGGGACTAATAAACCACGACCGATGTAGTACTAGTGTAGAGGGCGGCGCTGCACGCGAGTCTCGCGGCAGTAAAGCCGTCATATCACAAAACCCAACCACTAATAAGTGGCCTGGTAAAATAAACGGACAAGCAACCATCACATCCCTCCGTCTTGATTGTTCTAGAACACAAGTGAGGTAGCAGCAGTGTACTGTTCATGTGAATCCTACTGATATTGGTCTTTGGATTTAGAATATCAACGGTTATGATTGATGTTCTTAGTCCTACTTAAAATTGGTACACTATATAGTAGTATAGATATAGATATAGATATAGATATAGAAATGCGCGTGGAATGCGAGAAGCCAACTCCGGCCACACACGTCCATTCAGGAGCAGGACGCCGGCCAAGCTCCTCCTTCCACCATTTTTTTCCAATCTTTCGGCGGCATCCGACGAGCAGGAAGAGCAGTTCTCCGGCATAAAAGCCGTCTGGGTGGCCCGCAGAGCCCGGCAGCTTGCTTCTCCACCTACCTAGCCTAGCCCGTCAGAGGTAGTTGCCGCACTAAGCCAGCGCGTGGTTCCGCAGCTGGCCTCTCCAATCAACTCGAGGAAGAGTGCTGACTTGCTCCACGCCGGCTTGTCGGGGAGCACGGCGGCACGGGCATCATCGCTGCCCTCGACGCAGCCACGTCGTACAGCGCCTCCAGTGTCTGCGACTGCGCCATCCGCCGTCGACGCGAGTGTAGCCGCGACATGCAGGCAGAGAAAGAAGCCGCCGTGGATGTCGACGAGGTGATGCGGCTACGCGGATGTGGATGAGGTGACAGGCAGCACGTCCCCGCCCGCCGCCATCATCGAGGAAAAGTAGAACATGGGAGGCCGCCACCGATTGTAACCCATGAAGGCCACCGTCAAGGCAACGCTGGCGAATACAGTTAGTGTCTTGCTCGATTCTTCTTCTGCCGGATGTTGGAGGAGGACAAAGAGATCGGGCGGCGACCATTTAGATTAGGTATTTTAATTCTACCAGGCTGGTTGTAATGGGAGTATTATAGGTAGTATCATGCATGCCAACTACTCCCTCCGTTCCTAAATATAGGATTATTATAATACCATGGTTAATAGTATAACCAGCTGATGGCTACATGACACTGCCACATCATCTATAGCCAACCTTGTAGCCTTCAAGTATAATACTCCCTCCGTCTAGGTGTCATCTTAGGCCCTCCCAATGCTCCACCTTGTAAAGGTGCTATGCATGCCATGTAGGCGAAAATCTGACGTGCCAAGACAATTAAGAGGAGAGAGATGGGTTTGGTGACCCCAGAAAGAACCAATGCCAAGCACGTGAACCTAGACAGAACATTTAAATGAAGCAAACTCACCAATGCATGAAAGAGTTTAGTAGCTAACTCATTAAATGAAAGCAGCTTAGCAACAACAAGTTAAGCACCTATGCATTGGGGACTAGAGTTGCTAAACTATTTAATGCGCTTAGCACCTCATCTAAGTACCTGTCCATTGGAAGAGGTCTTACAAAAACCAAATAATCCCAAAATACTTAGGCGCGATGCATTAACTCTACCTCGTTTCTTGTTTCTTGACATATCAACCAAAGAGATGTGGGTGTGCATGCTTTTAATGACTCTAGACTAGCAAACACGACATGCAGTGGTTAGTTCATTGCATGCAATGCTATTAATTAGCAAATAAACATTAGGTTCTCTCGTCTCTTTCGAAAGTCTTACTAGTAAGCAAAGCTTCTCCTCGTTTGCGAGTAAACCAGACACATCAAAATTAGTGCATTAGTATCCAAAAAGGGTTGACCATGTCCATGGCTACTATCCCGTGCTCCGTCATTCAGTGTGTGCTTCTCGTTGTTCTGCGAGTTGATGGGAGACATCAAATTTAATACGTATTCAGTACTCTCTCCAAAAAGGGCCGACCATGTCCATCAGTCCATGGCTACCATCCCGTGCTCCGTCATTGAGTACGTGAAGTGTTCATGTGACATCGAGGAGGAAAATATTATGTAGTACTAGGTGCCATCATAGTGCACGACTCACTTACGCACTGCTTATCTCCATTTTCTTGCATGACACGTGCACCTTGATGCTAGATGTCCCGCGTGTTGGCAAAAGGATGAACAAAGCTCATGTCAAAAAAAAGAGTGGAAGAACATAGATTCCTGACGACCGAGAAGGAGCAAGGAACCTCATGGTGGAGCATCTGCACTCATAGTATTTTATATTATTTAGCGATATAAAATCAACCAATCATCTCCACAGTAGACCGGAAGAGTACGAAACACGGCAGCCCAGTGTAGTTACATCCTACTATACGTGGCCAACCCACGCTATCACCATATTTCTTGGCCTCCGTGCGACACCTAGCTCTAGTAATCCACCAGCCCGTATCGCTTCTCGCTCCTCGTCTCTCTCAAAGTGTGGCGGGCTAGCTTTTTGCCGTGTATTGAGGTCGGTTAACTCATCACATGTTAGCGACATGCCAAGAGCATTCTGAAAAAATTACTGTACTCTATTGTTATGCCAAGAAGAGGAAGCGCTTTGACAGACGGACCAAACGAGATAGGCGTGTGGTGCCGTGAGTGGGTCCAGTTTCTTGTTTTGAACTTGTTTGGTGTAGTAGTAACACTTGGTTTTGACTATTGGTAAGATTTTATATACTCCCTCCGTCTAGTGAATAAGTCATCTTAGATTGTGCACCGTGACCAGGGAAGAGGGAAAAATGAGAGAAACTAATATTTATTTGCTAATTGATAGCATTGCATGCAATGAACTAACCATTGCATGTCGTGTTTGGTAGTCTAAGTCATTGAAAACATGCACGCCCCACATCTCTTATTGGTGGATATGTCAAGAAACGAGGTGGGAGTTAATGCACCTCGCCTAAGTATTTTGGGATTATTTGGTTTTTGTAAGGTGACTTATACACCTAGACGGAGGGAGTAGGGCCTAATGTATTCTTCGAGGATGCCTTTGACTATTGATAAGATTTTATATAATTTGAAAATTATATCATTCGAAGATCCTTTCACGTTTCGTTTTCAAAAATAGAAAAGATCCTTTCACGTACAAATTTGACTGTATGCTTTGAGCAACTTGCATGTCCTATACTGCTCCTGTTTGGATACTCTAACTTAGCTAGATGTTAGACTCACTCATGACTAACCCTGAACTAACTGTAGCCAAAGAGGTGTTTCGGTGACAGGGTTAGATTGACAATAAATGCACTTAATGGAGAGAGAAAAGTGATTTTTCAATGGGCCCAAGGAGGTACTTACTGTGGGAAAGGTGAAGTGATGGTTGCTTCGCCCGAGCAACTAATTACTCTAGGAATATGGGAGTACCGGCGGATTCAAGGAACAGAGAAATGATGGTTGCTTCGCCTGAGCAACTTACTGTGGCGAAGGTGGGGCTCTGTGATTTGACTGCTCACTCGTCATTACTAATGTGGCGCAACGACCAGGGTGAATCTTTCCCTGCAGTTGTGCACTCAATATTGCTGCACGGCAGGTGGAGCCAGATGAAGGATGTCCCACATGTCGGCAAAACGAAGTTGAATTGTTTCTAGCATTGCTATCAATCCTTCAGGATTTGTTTATATGTACACATAATTTTAATGAAACTGTACTGTGATGATATGAAGGTTTCAACTTTGGTTCCCGTAGGAAAAAAAGGTTTCAACTTAGGATTCATGTGTCCTCTTGCCTCAAGATTATCTCGTTACAACATTCCATCAAATACAAATGAAACTACCATGGCTGCTAATGCATCTCAATGGTTCGCAGATCAGCGCCAATATTCACATCACAACTGAAGACAAAGTTGTGAGAAGGTGTGCAAATAAAGAAAAATATATAATTGATCGATGTTGTTCGTAGGCATGGGTCCATTTCCTGGGCACAGTGTTCATTGCATGGTAGCTAGTTTCACCAAGTGCTGTAGCCAAAAAGGGGGTGTACGGAAGACACCACAATCCGATCATTTTGTGCAGCTCCACTAAAAAGAGCTGACCATCCCTGTTTGGAAAGATATCCAGTCAGTGTGATTACAATAATAGTGGAACTAGATGATGAAACATAACACACACAAATAGAAGCCGATCACCTCTGCGATCTCTCTTTAGGACTAACTACTTGTTGGAGAAGATTAGGCAGGAGTTGGATGAGGAGGATCGCAAAACCAATCTCCCTTTCTGCAGTCTCACAGAAATGTAAAAACATTTGCCATGTGACATTTTGGCGGAACTGCACAAAACACTCTTAAGAAAAAAAGTGATTTGTGCAGTTCACCAAAAGGTCGCAATAGCAACGAGGTGAAATGGCTAGCCCTATTTGCAAAAAAGAGGTAGAAAGGAAACAATTACTAGCGAATAACACGAGTTGAAGACACATACGCCAACAAAAAAGAAGCATATTCCATGTAATAAGGGAAACATAGCAGCATGGTGGTTTATCAAAAATGGTTTGAGGACGAGATTGCAAGATGGAAAGTACGCCGGCCGAGATATGTTTTAAGCAAACAACTAAAGAAGATCCACATGTAGCAATGTGGGAAGATGGGCAGGGGAGCAAGGCCAGAGGAAGATGTACCTGAGGGTCATCGGGATGTTACTAGGAGGGCGCCAGTGGCGAAGGCCCTACCGCGTCGGAGCTTGGTCAGAGAGAACGGCGGGTACCGCAGATCGGGACGTGCAGCCTCAACGCCGTCGAACGGAGAAACGATGCACATCCTCCCTTTCCGACGGCGGACTGGATGCGGCCGGATCACTGACCAACGGTGAGAGAGAGAGAGGCCGCCGCCGCCTTGTGTGAGATGGTGTGACGAGAGACAAACCCCGGCAGGCAGGCTCCGTTGTATATAGTGGAGCGGATTTTTCCATTTTCCCCATGGCAATCGTTTTATATTCTGTACTACGCGCCATTGAGGAGGAATATATAACTTTATTTAATACAAATGCGTCAAGTCAAACTTTGTTCCGTCTAGGCGTGGTACCCGACCCTCCTTCGAGTAAACAGCCGCTACACGCGTCAAATTATCACGTGGGCTCCTTTCCGTACAGAAACAAACTCCACCGTGTACCCGCGCGGGTGTGGCTGGGAACGAGACGTGAGTACGTGCGTCCTGCGTGCACCTCTTCTTTAGGTGCAGGTACGTACGTGGGTGGGTGTGAGAGAGATTGTTTGTGCGAAACCGAGGCAATGTGTCGATGATATCTCAAACAAAAAAATGTAACATATGCAATGTGTGTGAAATAGAGTCATGGATATATCATATATAGAGGGAGCGATCCACGAGAAGAGAGTGGAGGGATCATCGGCGTGAGATATAAATAGAATCAAAAACAGGGACGAAGTGTGTGGCTGCGCGATCGATAAAGAGTGCCATCGAATTTGTGTTTGCCGACGTCAAAGATACAGGGCGGCTGACATACTAGAATTTGAGAGGGCAGAGGTGCAGTTTTTCTCTGTGGCATGGATACCTACCTACAACATTCGACTATCAGTGCGGGGGAGGGGGCAGAGACCTAACTATAGAGAGGTAGATCGACTAGTATATGTGTGGAGAAGGAGAGAGACCTAGCTATGTATAGAGGGAGATCGATCGGCATCCATGGATATGTGTAGCAGAGGAATAAGGTTGGGAGAAAGACAAAGGTAGAGTGTCGGAGGGTTGGTGGTGGAGTGGCGTCTCACAAATGGTGGGAGAGGCCTGCTAGACAAACGGAGGGTACGAGTGCAATATCAATAAGAGAGGGCGGGGATGTCTGTCTGTCTATGCACGTGCGTGTGAGAGACGGGTCGGGAGGTATGCAAGGATTATGAGGGGAGACGATATGGTTGTGGTAAGCAACTAAGCATGCATAACTACATAGGAAGATCAACTGTCGTGTGTCCGAGAAAGGGAGAGACATAACTAGTGAGGTAAGTCTATCGATGCGTGGGGAAAGAATTATAGTCGACCTAGCTATATGTAGGGAGATTAGTACGTATAAGTGCATGCATGTGTTAGAAGCAAATAAGGTCCGGAGAGACAGACAGGGGGAGAGGGGTGCGGCTAGGAGGTGGTGCGAGAGGCCTACTATGTCGAGGGGGGAGGAGTGTGCGACTATGAGATCGATGAAAAGAGGGGCGGGAGTGTGCACCTGCGTGGAACCGTATTGGACATAGGGGGCATGGACGGTGAGAAGAGAAGAGGGGAAGTATGTGTTTGTGGTAGGCACACTTGGCTAGAGAGGTATATCGGCGATGTGTGCTGGAAAGAAGGAGTCGAGGGGCCTACACACACCGCGGGTGAACGACCTAAAGAGAAATAACAAACGTGCGCGATGGAGGGGACGCTGAGGGAGGGTGAGAGGGGCGGGCGTGTGCATGCACGATAGAAAATTAGCGCTAGCTACAAAGAAAATGGGATCGTGAAGGCGTCAAAGACGAACATAGATCATAATTCATTATAAAAAAGTGGATACGGATACTTGAAGAAGATATCATAATGTAGAACACTGATTATAATTTGGGTTAATGTGTGGCTTTTGCAGCTCAGGGCTAAATACTTGTCATAATGTAGGGGCGGGGCACTATACTTTGTGTGATAAACATGGTGTACGTTAGATTATGAATATCTAGTTAGTACATCAAATGTACTATTATTTGGAATCAACATCAAGTGTATTCAAAAAATTGAATTCGAGTTCATATAGTACACATAGTTCATATCTATCTCTATAGAAATCATGTGGTGTGTTGTTAAGGTAATACACGAATGATGGTTGAAGTTGGCAACGATCATGATTGTAGATTCTTATTGAAATAGAGAAATGAATTCAAATTCAGTTCGAATCGCAGCGGTAGTATAGACATTTGGAATGCACTAAAATGTTTGCATGAGTAGGTTACATGCATTATACAGCCAACGAAAAAATTTAATTGGACATAACATGGATCCATAATCCCTCCTTCCATCTATAGAGGGCCTAATGCGTTTTTTAAGAACGCCTTTGACTATTGGCAAGATTAATAGTACATGACATGCACAATGTGAAAATTATATCATTGAAAGCTCCTTTCACACACGAAGTTAACGGTGTGCTTTGTGTAAGTTGCATGTCATATATTATTGCTCTAATATTTGGTTGGTCAAATTTAGCCTTGAAAAACACATTAGGCCCTATATAGATGGAAGGAGGGAGTACCTTTGAATAGCATTTGTATAGTAAAACGGGACTAGACTCTCTCTTTATGTGGTGTGAATAGTTTTTCTTTTTTCGTTTTTTTCGTTGAGGGAAGTGCGAATTTATTTGGTACGTACAAGTACAATATTACACGTTAGGCTTGTCCCTAAAATTCAACCCGTGCCTTGTTATATCCCGAAAATTCAGATATCGTGCTCCCAAAACTGGCGCCTTCACAACCTGCGCCTTGCTATCCCAAAATTACAACGCGCGCGAAAACTCCCTCTAGCTGCCAAATTCCGACACGCGAAATCCCCCTTCTAACCCTGAGCCGAAAGGGCCGCTAGTTCAAATCGGTGGGGTACTTTTGTAACATACCCTACATTTTGGACAAGCGCGTCCCTAAGTCATGGTTCCCCCCTCCCATCGCCTCCTTTTCGCCATTCGAAATCTGGCCGCCATAACCTCTCCGCTCCAGCCACGAAACCCCACCCTCCTCCGTCCGCCACCTCACCGCTGCCCAGCCGGAGCCTCTTCCTTGACGACGTCGTCCACCGCAACAGCTCAACATCCCTCATCCGCCTCCGCGGATGAGGATCCGTCGTCCATCCCGTCGTCCCGCAGGTTCAGCCGCCCCGTCCTCCACCTCCAAGGAGATGCTCCGACGATCGCCTCGTCTATCGTGGCTGCTCCATCCCCACAGCGTCGCCTTAACCTGCTCCACCAGAACCACAGCATCCTCACCGACTCCTCGGACGAAGCCGACGCCTACTCGGCACCACCAAAGAGGTTGTACACTCATCGCATCGCACCTTCTCCTTAACTCGACCTCCCGGCGCCGATGGTGCTCCATCCCGCACCCCCATGGAGCAGCTACCTCGAAGCTGGTGCCGCGGGCGACATCTCCACGGCGGCTCTCCCCAGTGCGAGGCCCCTTCACCGGTGGCGGCCATACCAGATGGATCTGCTCCGGCTGTCGCTCGGTCGCTCGCGCTGCTGCTGCTGCTCCGGCTCTCGCTCGCTCACCAAGCTGCTGCTGCTCCAGCTCTCGCTCACTCGCACTGTTGCTGCTGCTGCCCGGGCTCTCGCTCGCTCGCTCGCGCTGCTGCTCTCCCCCTCGCTCGTGCTGCTCCTCTGCTCCGATTTAGATACACTTCAGTCGACTGAATCGAATTTTGGGTCAGTCAATTTTCAGGGGGTGGTGGGTCTTGCCGGAGTTAAGGAAGAACCACCCGCAGCGGGGAGGGGGGCTTGCCAGAGAGGCACCCCACTATCTATCTTAGGGTTCTGGGTGGGGTGCTGCTCGCCGGTGGTGGGGGCCGTGCTGGTGGAGCGGTGGCGTGGGGATCACCGGAGAAAAAGCTTGGCACGGGGGGGGGGGGGGCTAGAGGGCTGGCCAGGGCGGCGGCGGACCGACGGTGGGGAGTTGTTTCAGGGTGGCGAGGCGGCGGCGGACCGGTGGTGGGGAGTTGTTTCTGGGCGGCAAGGCGGTGGGGAGTTGTTTCGGGGCGGCGAGGCAGCGAGGCGGCGTGGGGTTCGGCCGGTGGTGGCTGGCGGCTCAGGGGGGTGCAGGTTGAAGATGAACTGCAGGCCCTCCCTAAACTATCCCATGTGATGTGCCTCTCTGCTACCATTATGTTCAGTTTCGATAGTAACATTCAGATTCCACAGTAAGTTTCAGTTTCGACAGTTAAGTTCAGAGTCAACAGTTTTTACTTCATTTGTTATAGTCAGGTGGTTTTTGGTGATGTAAATTTTACATCTATCACTTTTTGGTAATGCATTTTACATCATCTATTGGAGATGCTATTAGAATCCCACTTGAGATTAATGATGTTTGTCTTGTGCTGCTTCAGCCTTGACGTCTTACGGCTCACCGGAGCTGCTCCAAGGACGGAACGATCCATCACAACAGAGCAGTGCCCTGGACGCCGTCTACAGATTCCTCAGATCCTCCTCCACACCTCCGACAGCCACATCTGCCTCAACTTCTTCAGCGACCAATCCAATGATGCTGAGGTCGATGTCGGTGTCAAAACCGGCGGATCTCGGGTAGGGGGTCCCGAACTGTGCGTCTAAGGCGGATGGTAACAGGAGGCGGGGGACACGATGTTTACCCAGGTTCGGGCCCTCTCGATGGAGGTAATACCCTACTTCCTGCTTGATTGATCTTGATGATATGAGTATTAGAAGAGTTGATCTACCACGAGATCGTAGAGGCTAAACCCTAGAAGCTAGCCTACGGTTATGATTGTTGTTGTCTTACGGACTAAACCCTCCGGCTTATATAGACACCTAAGGGGGCTACGGTTACACAGAGTCGGTTACAAGGGATGAGATCTACATATCTGAATTGCCAAGCTTGCCTTCCACGCCAAGGAGAGTCCAATCAGGATACGGGACGAAGTCTTCAATCTTGTATCTTCATAGTCAGTCCAGCCAAAGTATATAGTCCGGCAGTCCAAGGACCCCCTAATCCAGGACTCCCTCAGTATCCCCTGAACCAGGCTTCAATGACGATGAGTCCGGCGTGCAGATTGTCTTCGGCATTGCAAGGCGGGTTCCTCCTCCGAATACTCCATAGAAGATTTTGAACACTAGGATCATGTCCGGCTCTGCAAAACAAACTCCACATACCACCGTAGAGAGTATAATATTTCCACAAATCTAATCTGCTGACAACTTTTCATAGCGTGACGTTCTGCCGTGGTCTGGTCATGACGAACCGTTTTTCCCAGCCTGCCACTGCACGTGTTGCGAGGCAGTTTTATTGGCACGTCTTGTCGAAGCAGAGATCGTGTTCCTCTTATCACAGGATTCTCACCAATACGGGTGTGGGTAACCCAATCGTGCCTGTTGGTATAACTCCTCGATTTAGGCAAGTTCCAAACGGCCACGCGGAGGACGCTCGATATTCACCC
Organism: Triticum aestivum; assembly: GCF_018294505.1. NCBI lineage: Eukaryota > Viridiplantae > Streptophyta > Magnoliopsida > Poales > Poaceae > Triticum > Triticum aestivum. Next base: position 77,138,957 of record NC_057802.1, on the reverse strand, counting down.
CCTTTATAAAGGGGCCATGGCCTGTCCTTTTCTTCTCGTGCTCGATCCTTCCCTTCCTCACCTAAAATTCCAACACCCGAGGCTCTGGCTAAGCACTTCGGACCTTCAATCATGTCCGGATCCAACCTTCAAGGCCGGTGGATGGCCTCCTCTGTCACAGAGGAGGACATCAAGAAGCTAAGAGAAGCCAGGTATCTGACCCCTGAAATCTCGCACAGGCTGCCTGCTCCAGGGCAGGTCATCCCTACTCCCGAATCCAACGAGAGTGTCATATTTGTTTCCCACCTCCTCCGAGGGCTAGGCTTTAGTCTTGATCCCTTTGTTAGAGGACTTATGTTCTTCTACGGGCTCGATTTCCATGATCTGGCTCCGGATTCCATCCTTCACATCTTGTCGTTCATCGTCGTGTGCGAAGCCTTCCTCCGCATCACCCCACACTTCGGCTTATGGCTCAAGACCTTCAATATGAAGCCGAGGATGATCGATGGGCAACACGCGGAGTGCGGAGGTGCCATAATAAGCAAAGGCACCGATGCTCCATGGCCGGAGGGTTCCTTCCTGGAGATGTCCAACTTATGGCAGCGGGAGTGGTTTTACATCACGGCTCCCCGAAGTACTAAGTGGGCAGCTGCCCCCGCCTTTCTCTCGGGCCCCCTGCCACAACTGGCGTCGTGGGTCAACAAGGGGCTGGACTGGGGGCCGGTTAATGACGTGCCGATATTGCAGAGTCGCATCCGACATCTCCTCGAGAGAGATGTCAACCTTGTCAAGGTAATGCAAGTCATGCTAGTTCGTCGGGTCCTGCCATGCCAATGTAGACCTCTCCGTATGTGGGAGTTCAACCCGGAAGGACCGCAAACTATTCAGCAATTCTTCGGCATGACGCTCGAAGAGATGTACGGATTATTCTTCGGATCACGAATAAAGTGTCCGGACACCACCGAAGATGCGGCTCTGAACTGCAATCGTCTGAATACCCCTGTAAGTAATTCCGCGGCTGAACATGCTGTCTTTTTATTTGTCATAGCATCATTCTGAAAAGAATCGCTCTTTGACCAGGACTGGATAAAAAAGGCAGAGATGATCAGCTGTTCGGCCCCTCTTCCCGAAGGCTCACCAGATCCTGTACTAGCCAGGATGCTTGAGCGCGCACCTTATCAAGTGCCATCAGAGGAAGATAAAGGGAGGAATAAAGAAGCCGAAAGCGGGCCTCACGCATCACTTATCCAAACCGGGGGAATTAGTGTCTCCGCGAAGGACGGTAATCGGGGAGAAGAATCTAAAATTCCCTCTCCCCAAGGAAGGAAGAGGACCGCCTCTGAAGACTTGGCAACGAGGGTTTCCAAGCGAGGGAAGAAACCGTCGTCAGGGGGTCCTACCCCGGAGGGCATCCTTACCGCGTAGTGCCCGCAAGGGGATCAGCCCTCCACCGAGCTGTAAGTGAACAAAAGTACTTTTGGTAAATATATCCTGCTTCATCTCCGAGGACAATAACCGAGACGTATGTTTTGCAGTTCGGATCGCAGCCCTTCTCGACAGAGTTCGTCTTCGGGGGATCTTCTTCCGGAGATGATGGAGAGCGAAATGCCTCTCCCTGTCTCCCCGCCTCATGAGGCGGACGACCCTGAGGTGTCGTCACGGAGGATTTCTCATGATCCGCCAAGGCCAGAAGGTAACCCTTCGGCCACCCGAAGTCCGGAGTATTCGGCTCCTAAGGAGAGCAACAGAAAGAGTCCGGGAACTGTCCGGTGCACGACCGGACGCACTGATGGGTCTTCTGGAGCAAGCGGCTATCTCAGAGGCGCATCGTACCTTAATGGGTACGGTGGTTGAGAGGATTTCCTCTGCCAAAGTGGGTTGCATGAAGCTTTTATGAGCCTGCTAAGAGGCTTTGAGGTACACAAAGTAATATATATTTTTTTGACTGTGCCGCACACGCTAGGTGTGCCCTATACAGATAGTAGCCCCTGAGACTCTGGTTGCTGTCCAAAGGGGGCAAACAGAGGATCATAGTCCCAGGTAATGATCATGTTGCTTTTATGTGCAGGCAACTGAGGGTCCGGTGGCTGGCCGGACTGGTGAGTTTGCCGAACTGAGGCGGCAGCTTGATGCGGCAGATGCCGACATCATGCTTGTAAATAAGCGGCTTGACAAGGCACAGGGTATGTATTTTGGTGGTCAACAGATATTAAGAGGAGCATTATGCTAGTATCTATAATATACTGTGAGTGCAGATGGAGCTGCCACCGTGGAGACCCTTCAGGCGGAGCTTGCCCGAGCCAAGTTACAAGCCAGGAGAAGTGATGCGGCCGCCCTGAAGGCGGCCGAAGAGTTAAGAGCCGAATAGGCTGCTCATCACCAGAGCGAAGATAAAATAGCCAGGATGGCTGTTGAGCTGAAGAATGCTGCCGGCCGGTATGAGCTTCTTGAAAAGGAAAGCCAAGCACAAGCGGCGGACCTAAAAAGGCCATGGAAGCAGCCAAGGAAACCCGTTCTAAAATCAGAGCGGGGAAGGAGGAGCTCCGTCAAGCCGGAGATATCATGGCTGGGAAGCCCTTTTTGTTGCGGACGAAGTTCGGAGACCCGAAGTATGCCCCTCTGGATCAATTATGGAGTGCTGCAGACGCGTACTCGGACTTGGCAATGAGTGCTACTGATGCGACTGAGTTTTTCAAAGACCAGAAAGATCATGAAGTGGAAAGATTGTTCTGGTCGCAGTTGAGTACTCCAATGCGTCCGCTGCTGTTAAATGAACAAATGGCTGAGTGGGCCGAGCTCCGTAGATTGTCAGGACTTGCCATGAGGTCTGTCGTGGATCACCTTTGGCCGGAGGGACCTTGGCCGAATAGTTATTTTGGTTTAGTGCAACGATTCCTTGGTGCTGTGCCGCATATCGATGCCATGAAGAGGTCAGCATGCATAGAGGGTGCGCGGATGGCTCTTGCCCGCGTTAAGACATACTGGGCAGAGATGGGGGCCACCGCTATTGCAACCCGAGGTCCGGCCGTAGGCCAGGTCCCGGCTGAGCACTATTTTGAAGAAGTCCTAGAAGGAGCTCGTTTAATAGAGGCTCAGTGCTCGAAGAGTATCATGTTCGAGTGACATGTATCTCAATTGTAGAAACAATGCTATTAGGATTATAAAGGCTGTGTTTATACTTTTGCCTGAAAGTATTATGATGCCTCCTGTGCGGCCGTTTATGTATGTATATAACCTGAAAGTTTGCAGTCGTCGGCTTCAGCCCCCACGCATATAATGCGGGGGTGTTCGAAAAGCGCGTATTCACACTTGATCAACGTCTTGGTCCATTAAGGAGGTGATACGCAGGCGAACAAGGCAATCGGACTATATAGCTTTAACACTTTCACTTAGCCATAGGAGTTTGACAGCGGGGCTACTATATAGCCCCTGGTACTTCCGCGCTCATCCGAATACGGTGCGCGTACATACATGACCGGGAAACCGGTCCTTCGTTAATGCAGAGGAATCGCGAAGATTCGATGAGTCATCGAGTGGTTGACCAGTCTCGCGCTTTATCATGACAGTCAGTTTTCGGCTTTCTCTGCTGAGGTGCTCATCCAGGTGAACTAGGGCACAATCGCAGTAGTTCTCCCGGTGCTACCTTAGCCGATAGAGCGGAACATAAGGTAGCAAAACACGGGAGCCGGGCAAACCCAACTATTGACCAAAGACATGATTCGGAGCTTATGCATATAAGGCCAAACTCGCGACGCCGAACACTCCCTAATGTATTCGGACTTTACAACATATGCTGGGCCGAGTAACGCCCTCGATAATAAACCCTGAGTTTCCAGGTACGTGCATTAGTCTGACGTGACGAAATGTCAAGAACGCCATCATCCCTCTCGGTTGTATTGAGTGTCCGGAGGGTATGAAGCAACAAGAGACAGTAAAAAAGGTTTACGCAGGGTCTTAATCTAAAAAGAATCCTTTGAGCGGGTCCCTGCTGCACGTCTGTGCCTGTGTCTCCGTTGTGCCGTATCCTGGAAGGGTGTAGCACGATTATCATCTGTAAAAGAGGAAAAAACTCATTAAAAGGTCTTCGTGCGAAAAATTGGTTATTCTTAATGAACCGTTAAAATTCAATCTAAATAAGGTCGAGCCGAACTGTAGTACTTTTTACATGCGGGAAGCCCCTAGCACCACCTATGGGGTATATCCATCTACCCAATCTCAGGCTTATCTTAGCTGTTACAGCTAGTGGTGCGCCGGACTCGTCGAACCGTGTCCGCGGTCTTGACGACCGATCATTTATTCTGGTTGGAGAGGCCATTCAGTGTTCGGCTGCTAGAGCCGCCACACATTCTTCCATACGTAAGGAGCGCTCTGTGTTTCCACTAACTATAATGATGCCACGTGGACCGGGCATCTTAAGCTTAAGATAAGCGTAATGTGGTACTGCATTAAAATGAGCGAAGGCCGTTCTTCCGAGTAGTGCGTGATAGCTGCTCGGAATGGAGCTATGTCGAAGGTTAATTCTTCGCTTCGGAAGTTGTCGGGAGAACCGAATACAACCTCTAGTACTATAGAGCCCGTGCAGCGGGCCTCTGGGCCTGGTATTACTCCTTTAAAGGTAGTATTGCTTTGGTTGATTCTTGTCGGGTCTATCCCCATTTAGCGGACGGTGTCCTGATATATCAGATTAAGACTACTGCCGCCGTCCATAAGGACTCGGGTGAGATGGTATCCGTCGATTATTGGGTCTAGCACCAAGGCAGCCGATCCTCCGCGCCGGATACTAGTCGGGTGATCCCTGCGATCAAAGGTGATCGGGCAAGCCGACCAAGGGTTGGACTTGGGGGTGTCGGGACTCCCCGGCGCATACGTCTCGGAGTGCGCGTTTGCTCCTCCTCTTTCGTATGTGAGTTGCGTAAATCATGTTCACTGTTTTGACCTCTGGTAGGAATTTTTTCTTTCCCCCAGTGTTCGGCTGGCGAGGCTCATCCTCGTCTTCACTTGGTATCTCCCTCCCCTTTTGTTCGGCGTTTAGCTTGCCGGCCTGCTTGAAGACCCAGCATTCTCTGTTGGTGTGATTTGCAGGTTTGCCGGAGGTGCCATGAATCTGACATAATCTGCCTAGAATCTTGTTTAGGCTGGACGGTCCATCTCTGTTGCCTTTAAATGGCTTTTTCCATTGACCGGGTTGAGAGCCCATGAATCGGGCATTTACCGCCTTGTTGTCTGGGCTGTCTTCGTTGTGTCGACGCTTGCTTTTATTGCGTCGCGGTTTTCCATTGCCATCCCTAACTTCAGATGTGCCTGGGTCGCTGGTGCCGCTACGGGCCAGCCAACTGTCTGCGCCCGCGCAAAAGCGGGTCATAAGGCTTGTTAGGGATGCCATTGTCCTTGTTTTTCCTGGCCGAGGTGTCTGGCGAGCCATTCGTCCCGGACACTATGCTTGAAAGCTGCTAAAGCTTCGGCGTCCGGGCAATCGACGATTTGATTCTTCTTAGTGGGGAATCTGTTCCAAAGCTTTCGGGCTGACTCTCCGGGCTGTTGAATTATATGACTTAAATCATCTGCATCCGGAGGTCAGACATAGGTCCCTTGAAACTTAGCCCTAAAGCATCCTCAAGCTCTTCCCAACTTCCAATTAAGTTTTCGGGGAGGCTCTTTAGCCAATGCCGAGCTGGTCCTTTCAACTTGAGGGGCAAGTATTTGATGGCATGGAAATCATCTCCGCGAGCCATATGGATATGAAGGATAAAGTCCTCAATCCAGACCCCAGGGTCTGTCGTTCCGTCGTACGCCTCTATGTTCACGGGTTTGAATCCCTTTGGGAATTCGTGATCCAGCACCTCATCGGTGAAGCATAGGGGGTGTGCGGAACCCCTGTACTTGGATGTGTCATGACGTTCTGACGGTTGTAGTGTTCGGTTTTGATTCTGTGCCGGAGCATGCTTCCTAGCTCCATAGATAGACCTGGTCATACCTACGTCGTTAGCCGCCCTATCGCGGCCACGGGGTGGTCGATCCGGCTGATTGGCCGTTTTATTTTTCGGCTGTGTGGGCTCTAAAGCCTCGTCATCGAATTCAGGTAGCAGCTTACGCTTTGGATAGCTCTTTGTGTGGCGACTGCCACCGTACTTTTCTGCAGTGTCGAGCACTTTGTTCCATCTACTATTGAGTGTATTTTGCGCGGCCTTGAGCCTTTGCTTCTGCTTCTTTAGGCTCCTCGCGGTGGCAAGAAGCCTTCTATGGAGGTTCTCTTGCTCCAAGTGCCTTTCCGGGATGATGTGTGCATCGTCGTCCGGACTGTTCTCCTCTCCGGAGATAGGTTGATTAGCTTTACCCTTGGCATCACCGTTGTCGGACAGCGGCTCCGTACTGTGTTCGCTGTCCGCTGGTTCATCCTGCTCTGTCGCTGGGTCCATGTGGTCGTCGTTTCCTCTGGAGTCGTCCGGGGTATTATTCTACTTTGCGCTGTTACCGCTGTTTTTGCCGAGGCGCGGTATGGAGCGGCGCCTACGCCGTCGCTTTGGTTGCTTCTCGAGGGAACTATCCTTCGCTGCTTCTTCCCATTCCTCGTCGTTGTTTTCTTTGGGGGTGTCCACCATGTATATATCGTATGATGAGGTGGCAGTCCAGCGCCCTGTGGGCGGCGGTTCCTGTTCTTCTCCTGCATCGTCGTCCATACCGTCGATGTCTCCGGAGCCGAAATCGAGCATGTCGGTTAATTCGTCGACAGTGGGTACCAAGTGGGTGGTGGGTGGGGAACGAATTTGTTCGTCGTCCGCCTCCCACTCCAGCCGGACATAGTTCGGCCAAGGGTCTCCTGACAAGGAGAGAGACCTTAATGAGTTTAGCACGTCGCCCAGTGGTGAGTGCTAAAAGATATCCGCGGAGGAAAAATCCATGATCGGTGCCCAATTAGATTTGATAGGCACGGATGCCGGCGATTCGGAGCTCGTGACCGGGGACGAATCCAAGTGTCCGGCAACACGGGTCTCATAGGAGGTGAAGTCAGTATTCGGCTCTATCGCCGCTGCGTGCGCGGCCTCCGTGGCGGGGTCTATCCACCCGTCCTTGGATGGCACGATCTGCTCAGATTGAGGGCGGGAGTAGCTGCAGGTGTGATTTCCCGAACACTGTCCGACGGCAGAGCTAGGTCATGCTCGTCGTGATTGTGCGGCGCACCTGACATGGGCTCGAATCCGTCAAAGATCAAGTCTCCGCGGATGTCGGCAGTATAGTTCAAGTTTCCAAACCTGAACTGATGGCCAGGGGCGTAGCTCTCGATCTGCTCCAGATGGCCAAGCGAGTTGGCCCACAGTACGAAGCCGCCGAATACGAAGATTTGTCCGGGGAGGAAAGCCTCGCCCTGGATCACATCGTTGTTGATGATCGAAGGAGCCATCAAGCCTTTATCGCGACGGCACAGTGGAACTCTCAATGAAAGCACCAATGTCGGTGTCAAAACCGGCGGATCTCGGGTAGGGGGTCCCGAACTATGCGTCTAAGGCGGATGGTAACAGGAGGCGGGGGACACGATGTTTACCCAGGTTCGGGCCCTCTCAATGGAGGTAATACCCTACTTCCTGTTTGATTAATCTTGATGATATGAGTATTACAAGAGTTAATCTACCACGAGATCGTAGAGGCTAAACCCTAGAAGCTAGCCTATGGTTATGATTGTTGTTGTCCTACGGACTAAACCCTCCGGCTTATATAGACACCGGAGGGGGCTAGGGTTACACAGAGTCGGTTACAAGGGAGGAGATCTACATATCCGAATTGCCAAGCTTGCCTTCCACTCCAAGGAGAGTCCCATCCGGACACGGGACGAAGTCTTCAATCTTGTATCTTCATAGTCCAATAGTCAGGCCAAAGTATATAGTCCGGCAGTCCGAGGACCCCCTAATCCAGGACTCCCTCAGTCAACACGGCTACGGCAAAGAGGTTGTACACTTGTCACATCACTTATTACTCTACATTCATGTCGATCCATTAGGGCTATTGTGGTTCAACGGAAAAACATAGCAATAGGAAATTTTCCTATGGCATTCTACTATTCAATTATTCATGCATTTTGTTGAAAGGAATGGAGCAAAACATCCACCTGGACCTACTTTTCAAAATCCTATGCATGAAAACAAGACCAAGTGCATTAGTGGCAGAATAACATTCTAACTGTTCACGCTTTCATATGGTTTCACTTTATTTTGGCCATGTTTCTTTGCATTCCTCTGCTCCTCCTTTTCCTGTGAACCAAACACCAAAGTGACAGAAATCCTGTGTTCACAAATGCTCTATTTCCCATGTGCATTCCTATCATATTCTGGTGTTTTTCCTCCTATCCCTGCGTTTTTAGAATCATGCAAGCCAAATGAGCCCTTACAGAATTACTTCAGTTACAGGTAGGTGTCGAAGAAAACTTTGTGTGGTTTGTCCTGCTCCTGCCGCGACATCGTCCACCTCACCTGAGCTGATCCATCGACAGAAGCATCCACCAAACCAGAGATCACGACTCCTGACCATCTTTCGCCGCCTCAGATCTCCTTCCCTGCTGTCGGCACCCACCGCAACGGCATCACCATCATCGACTCAGCAGATGAACCTGAGGAGTACACGGGTCCACAAGAGAGGTCGCACTCTTTTGTTTCTGCTTATGTTATGCATTGCTTAATATTACCTGCTACTTTATTGTCCTGTTCACCTCTTAGACTCCAAGTCAGGTCCAAATTGATGTTCAAACTTGAGTTCTAAAATAGTTGTGGGGAACATATCGAGGCAGCAATGAATAGTATCTCAGTCAAATATGTGGTTCACCTAGGGTATGCCTATGTTGTTCATCTTGGGTGGGAAACAAATAGTAAAGCAATCATCATCTTTTTTTATTAAATTCAAGCAATCATCAGCCTGCTATCATTATTTCTGGATCCATCCACTGGTTGTTACCATTACTCTAGATTTTTGCATGCTCTGCTTACATAATCTCACTATATTTTTTATATGCATGTCAGATATTGTACACAGTCATGCTGAACATGTAGAGAAAATGAGAAGAGCTTTGCGCGGCAATACAATGTCATGCAGACATCGCTCCATGTTCGGTTCAATGGCAAACCCTCCCCCCCTCTCCAGATTGTAATCCAGAGGAAGATATCTATTCTGAGGCGGATTCAGACGTAGCTGACCACACCTATTTACCCCCCAAGGTGTCTGCTCTAACTTGGCATGATGATGTTAGTCATATCATGCATATGTTGCCTTGCAATGCCTACTTTCGACATCATATATGTCATCTGCTTAGTTTAGACATGTTCTATAATGCCACCTGTTTAGTTTCAATATCATATATGGGAATTATGCAGTCTCATGTCTTTTAGCCAGCCATAATATATGTGAAATGTGCAATGCCATCCTGTTTAACCAGGCATCATATATTTGAATGATATCTAGCCCATCCTTTTCTTCATTAAATTTCCATTTGTCAACAATGTTTGTATATTAAACTACTCTTCCTGTGAATCAGCCATTTGAGTGGGTGATGGAAAAATCTGGAGTGAAAACAAGGCCTTCAGAGCAGACAGTGCTACCTGTCGAAGCAGATCTCTTGCTGGGTCCCGATAGCTCCTGGGAGATGGATTCAGAGACAGATGACTAGTCCTATTCCCCCACCGAGGTGTATGCTCTAACTTGGCACGGTTCTACTGCTCATATCATGCATATGGTGTCTTGCATTGCATAGTTTAGACATCATATACACAATATTCAACACCATGTTCTTAGTCCAGACATCATATATGCGAGTGCCCTCCGCTTAGCATATAAATCACATATGTGAATTAAATCATGCGATCCTGGTTACTTAGATAAGATGTATGTGAATTATATCATGCGATCCTGTTTAGTTAGTGTAACATACCAAATTTTCAATTTGGAATGTTATACATAGGACATCACATGCATATCATATTTTAACTGCATTTTGGTTGAGATCCTAATATTCCTAAGCAACTCAAGGACCCACGGAGAGAGTTGGGTATTTTATTATTTTCATATTTGGATTTTTCTCAAATATTGAAAAGGGGATCATTTTGGTTTTAATTATTTTTCTCTCCAAAAATATTTCATATTAAAAATATATGAGAGGAGATAATATGACTTCTCCAAAATAAATGAAATATTGGAGGAAAATGGTAAAATCGAATAAATAGTTTTTATTTGGATTTTATTGCTATTTTATTTGACCTAGAAAAATATGCAATTTTCATTTTAGGCCAAGAAAATGTTCACTTTGTTCTAAATACTCTATTTAGACAGTGAAAATTGTTTTTGGCATTTTTAGAATTTTTTTGGTATATTTTATTAGGATTTTTCTCGGCGAAATCTTATTAAAAAAATTGTTTCGGACTGAGCCGGGCAGAAGTCCGGCCGGCCCAACCGCGCGCCTCCCTCCCGAGCCCCCCCCCCCCCCCCCCGCTGCCGCCATGGACGTGTCCATCCCGGACACGCCGCCGTCCCCCCTTCCCCAAGCACCCAGCTTTCCCCCCCGGCCTTTAAATACCCGCCGCTGCCGCCCCTCGCCACCACCCCGAGCCGCGCCGCCAGCCCCGCCTCCTGCACCGCATGCCGCCACTGCCGCCTAGCGCCGTTGCCGCTAGCCGCCGCTGCTGCCGCCTAGTGCCGCCGCCGCATCCCGCTGCCGCGCCGCCGTCGCCTAGCCCCGCCGGAGACGCCGCCCCGTCTGCCGGAAACGAGCCGCCGGATCCGTCGCCGGTTTCTTTTCGGTTTAGGTAACCCAATCGGTTTTTTTAGAAAACCCTAGATGCGTTTTTTTCTCTAGACCGGTTCGGTTTTTCGTCGGTTTATTATTTTAGCGGGCGTTCGTCCGTTCGTTCGTTTAATGAACGTTATTCACCGGTTAGGTTCAGACAGCGAACGTTCATTCGTTAGTCTTTTCTTTTTATTTTATTTTTCTGCCAGGGACCTATCCGCAATTTCTTTTATCGCAGATTAGCCCCTGATCTTCAAACCCTCATAACTTTTCAACTGTTTGTCCAAGTCCAGTGAAACCAACACCAAAATATTCGTCTCGAGTCCCTCTTTCCGTGTAATCAACTTGAACAAGGTTTTGACAATTTAAAATATGGTTTCAAGAAGATTTGGTTTTCGAAGTTCTTTTGACCGTAGTTTCAGTTCCGTAGCTCCGATTTGATTGATTCTTTTTGCAGATCGAATCTCTTTAGTTGGTTTTTCAGATTCGATCTTCTTATTTGAGTTTTACCCGTGCATCTTTGCTTGTGTGCTTATGTATGATATTGTTTGTTTGCGATAGAATTCCCGGAGTGCGAAGCGTGCTACTACGAGTCTCTAGGGTTTGCGGATCGTCAGCAAGGCAAGTAACACATTGATCATACTCTTTTCATACCCAGTTTTTATGCATTAGTTACAATCCTCAAACACTGCATGATTAGGATGTGATTAACTTGTGGGTATTGGGAAGTAGATGATGAGGTAGAACCTATTGCCCTTTTATTATCAAACCCTTGGGAGTTACTTCTACGCTATGCTTATATTGCCATGCTATGCTCGTAGACATGGATTGAGTTTGAGTGTATCCATGACAGATGTGAGATTGTTAATTGATGGTTTGTTTAAGGTGTCTACTTGAATACACATCTGGGTGGATTGGTTGCGAGCACCTGGAGAATCCAGTGTTGTCCTAGGATATCCCGGAGGACCCGTGTGATCATCCTATGGCTCGCCACCCAGGCTCAAAGGGATCATAAGATTATTCATGCTAGAAACTTCCATGTGCAGCCACAAACTATTATGGGCTCTAGCATAGTTGAGCATGTTGCATGACCTCTTCCCGTGGTAGGCTAGTAGATGTAGGGGATGTAGGTTGGTACTGTCTACCCAGGGTTAGAGTTATTGCTTCTGAAAGACTGTGTCTCGGTCATCCGTTTCTCAAACACCATGTAGTGCGAGAAATCCAACGGAGGAGATCGAGTCTTGTGGGGAAAAGTGTGCAAACCTCTGCAGAGTGTATAAACTAATCATGGTTAGCCGTGTCCCCGGTTATGGACATCTTGAGTATCTGGTACTTGAATTATTAATTTGATCTCATCACTCCAAATTAATTTGTTGGGTTGTTCATTAATTTTTAATTGGGATTGAGTTGGAGGAACCTTCTCAATGTTTCAACCGCCATGATAGTAAAATAAAATATATTCCTTTGTTGTAGGGAAAAATTGGCTTTTCGCAAAACATTATAACCATAGAGCCTCCACCAGCCATATATGCATGTAGTGATAGCATTTATTCTGTTCATTGCTCTATTGTGTTACATTGCCAGCATATTCCATGTGCTGACCCATTTCGGGCTGCAACACATCATGTTGTAGACTTTTCAGACGAAGAGTAAGGTGCGCTAGGTCCTTGTCGTGCACTCAGCTATGCCGTTGGAGTTGATGGACTCACTTTATCTTCCAAGCCTTCCGCTGTTATTTTATTTAGATGGCCTTAAACCACATTTATTGTACTCTGTTATAAATCCATTCGAGTACTGTGTGTGTCAGCATTACCAATCCATGGATGACACTTATGCACAAAGATTTGACCGTTTGAGGTCGGATCGCTACAGTTAGTCATCATATCTTTGAATTATTTTATGCTATGCTATCCAGGTTAGATAGACATCATATATGTGAAATTATGTCATGCTATCCGTTTTAGTTAAACAATATACATGTCAATTATTTGATGCCCTCTTTTTTCCACACTATCTATTGCATCTGTCTCTCATACAATGTCTGTACATTCAATTGTGTTTCCTGTTTATCAGCCATTTGAATTGGAGCGGGTGATGGCAGTATCTAGCGGAGTAAAAACACGGTCTTCAAATAAAACAGTGCTACCTCTTGGTGGAGATAGCACCCCGGTTGTACATGCACGAGAACCAGCCCTACCACACATAACCCAGACTCTCGCAGATTTTACCCCTAGTGCGATGGACAGAGAACCAGCTTCACCCAATCTAACCCCAACCCCAGCAGATAATAACCCAGTTCCAGTTGACACGACACCATCTCCACACAGAGCTCCCAAACAAGAGCGGTTAGTAAGGCAACTCCAGTGCCCAAAGCGCCAGTACTACCACGGCGAACCCCAACTCCACCAGTTAGTACACCTATTCCTGTGGAGGAGGCACAACTAGCCATTCATAGTTTAGCATCTATCGCATTTGATGTTCTTAAATCCTATGTGCGTATCTTCCCATCATGGAAATATTATACTGAAGATGAAGGAAAATGCCAATTGCAGGTGTCGGTGTACAAAAGTAGGGCCTCTACTTTTGACCCCTTTACTTGTGCACGGGCAGTCAGAGCCGTGCGCCACGGCCACACTTAGCAGGGCAGAGCAGGGAAGCCGGAGAGAAGTCGAAGCCCAAGACAAACAAGACAACGCCAAGACCAAGAACCCAAAGAGCAGAGGGGCGAAGCAGGTTCCCCCGCCAAGACCCTTGCCGGGGCAGCTCGCCCAACACCAGCGGAGCGAGCCACCCTTGAGCCCAGGGGTTCCGGACGCCGTCAACATCTACATTAGAACCAGGGCTCAGGAGGCACCCCCATGGTAGCATGCAGATCTTCGTCAAGATCATAAACATGTGAGATCAGATGAGGACCAGAAGGCGGCGACCCTCGACGGGATCCCAGCCGAGGGAATCCACAAGACCCCCGGCAAGCGCCTTGCCGGGGATGACCGCAACGCCATGGCAAGACCCTTGTCGGGCCCTCGGCAAGGCCCTTTCCGAGGACACCAGCGGGGCCACAGCCAAGCCTGCGTCGACCAAGACTCCGCCGCCGTTCGCATGCAGCTGCCAGCCCAACCAGCTGGGCAGGCACCTGCATGGCAACATGCGGCTTCCAGGCCAACTCAGCGAGCACCTGCGTGGTGGCATACAGATCTTTGTGAAGGCTCCACCATCGTGCCACCTCAGCAGCCTGCCTGCCTACATGGCACCACATGGATCGCTAGCCTGGGCGTGTGTCGAAGCGAGACGGAGCAGCGACGGACGGGACGGGCCTCGTTCCCGTCCCCGATAAAGCTAATGGACACGTAAGTAGCGCATTTAATGTGTTTTGTCCCCTAACGCCGGGCGATAAGCTCGTGCACTGTAGACCTTTCCACCTCATGTGTGCCACTGTGGCGACCCTTTTTGCCTAGAGGCCCGAGGCGACTAGGAGGGGGATTGGCTCTTTTGGGCAAGTTACACCCCGTAGCTAGCTCAGGAACACAAGAACACTCAATACATCCACCAAAGCAGGACTAGGGTATTACGCATCCTCGCGGCCAGAACCTGGGTAAACGGTCCGTGTGCTTCCTGTTAGACCTGCTCTTCTCACAACCCCGTGCCCGCCAACCACAGAAGGGATTCCAGTGATCCCATAGGTGTCGTTTCCCCGACATCTTTGGCGCGCCAGGTAGGGGCGCAGTTGTGAGAATCTGGTTTAGCAACCAGCTTAGCAGTTCCTCGTGGCCATGGCTTCTAAGGAAGAAGACGGCCTAGAGGACGGCACCACCTGCAAGCACGAAGGGCGCCAGTACGGCGACAGGAAAGCTAAGTCATGCCGAACTTCAAATATTTCCTTTTTATATAAGGTTATTCCCCTCGGAGATCTCGTTCTTTGTATGGAAAACATACACGCAAAGGGGCCCTCCCGCGATTGGCAACGCCTTTGTTCTGTTTTGAGTCCGCTCAACACCGCAAGCGGCCGCATCGAGAGTGGTAGGGTAGCCTTCCGCAACCGGCAACACTCCGATTCTGACTCGAGTCAAGCTCGACAGTTCGTGCGGCCGCATTGGGGCAGCAAGGTGGTTCACCCGGCAGCAAGCACACCCGGCAGGCCATTGGGGATCCGTCCTCAAGATGCCGCCCTGGGTTTACGCGCCGGCAAGCCTACCCGGTTAACGTAGGGTGGACGTACAAAGGAAAATCGAACAGGAAAATAACATGCATTGTATCAAAAGTATGCAGAGTTATATTACATAAATTTTTGCCGCGGTTCTAACTAAAGATAGAAATTGTCTTGGTCATGAACCTGCAGTGGCAATGAGAAATGGGGTGCCTAATCCCGGCGCTGGCCCTCAGCCCTCTGGATTCTGTCGATGCGGCTGATGGTGGGCTTGATACGCTCCTTGAGCGCTGCGATGTCTGCATCCTCCGGCAAGCTCTCCAGCGCGGCTTCGAAGTCGAGGTCAGGATTCTAGTGCGCCAACCTTGGCGAGGACCTTGGTCATGGCACCCCGGCAAAGCCTCCAGGACTCATCGGCCAGGGAGGCCGCCCGGTTGGAGTGAAGCTGCTCCAGGGCCCCGAGGACACCCTCGAAGAAGACGGTCAGCTTGGCGTTGGGGCTCATGTTGCGCTCCGGGGTATACCTCACATTTGGCATCCCCATGGTAGCCAGCTGCGTGGTGATCCTGCCGGCGACGTTCTCGAGGCGCCCGATCCAGCGATTCTCGCCCTCCACCAAGTCTTTGTGGTTGGCGGTCTCGTTCTTCCGCAGCTGCTTCTCGGCCTCCAGATTATTGGCCAGGGTCCCTTCCCGGGCCTTGTCCTCCGAGAGCGTCTTCTCAAGACCCTCCAGCTTTAGCATCAGATCCTTGATGGAGTCGTTGGCCTTGGAGAGCTGCTCAGCCTTGCCAAGGACTGCGCCCTGCGCCTCCACCAGGGCATCGTTGAGCGTGTTCTTCTCCTCGGCAAGCTTCAGGGTGTGCTCCTTCAGCCCGTCCCGCTCCACCTCCAGCTCCTTCACCCTGCCGGCGTGAACTAGAGCCTGGGCATCGAGTGCCTCTTTGTGCCTCTGCTCCAGCTCCCGGGTCCGATGCGCAACGAGTTTCTCCACCTCCTCGTCCTTGCCGCGGAGCGTTGCGGCAAGCTTCTCCTCATGCGCAGCGAGGTCCTCCTCCTGGGAGTTCAGCGCGGCCTGGTGCTGGGTTCGAGCGGCCTCGGCTGCGGCGGCCAAGCTCTCTGCCATCTCTTGGGCCTTCTCGATGTCGGCCCGCTGCATGGTGAGCTCCACCTTGTGCTTGGGCAGCTCGCTCTGGGAGGCCTTCAGCTCCTCACAAGCTTGGCAGAACCAAGTTTGCGCCTCGGCGACGCGTCCCTTGAGGCCCGCCTCCGCCTTGTCCACCGTTGCCATCCTGGACTTGGCCTTGTCCAGGCGGGCGCGGTGGAGCGCCTGGAGCTTCCGAAAGTTGGCGCCCATGGCCTGGAGAAGACGCTCCTCCTGAGAACCGCCGCCACCGGTGCTCGGCTCGTCAACAACCTCGAGCCCGGCGGCGGCAAGCACCTCCTCGTCGAACACCTCTCCCTCGACGGGCGCCCTGGAGCTCGACGCCCCTGGGAGGTGGACGAAAAGGTTGTCACCTGCCTTCAGATACCTGCCGGAGCCAGAGGCAGCGGAGGAGGAAGGCTGGTCATCGACCGCCTCCTCCTCGGCAGCGGACTTGCCGACCTCCCCGGCAGGCCCCTTGCCGGCCTCCTCGGCAGTAGCCTTACCGGGCTCCCCGGCAGGCCCCTTGGCCGCGTCCTTAGCAGCGCTGATACGTCTCCATCGTATCTATAATTTGACTGTTCCATGCCAATATTCTACAACTTTCATATACTTTTGGCAACTTTTTATATTATTTTTGGAACTAACATATTGCTCCAGTGCCCAGTGCCAGTTCTTGTTTGTTGCATGTTTTTGGTTTCGCAGAATATCCATATCAAACGGAATCCAAACGGGATAAAAATGGACGGAGCTTATTTTCGGAATATTTGGAAAATCTGGGAGAAAGATCAAGGCGAGACGGTGCCCGAGGTGGCCACGAGGCAGGGGGCGCGCCTGCCCCCCCTGGGCGCGCCCCTGACCCTCGTGGGCCACCCGTAAGGCGGTTGATGCCCTTCTTAGGCCGCAAGAAAGCTAATTTTTGGTAAAAAATCACGGCGAAGGTTTCAGCCCAATCAGAGTTACGGATCTCCGGATATAAAAGAAACGGTGCCAGGGCAGAAGAGGGAACGCAGAAACAGAGAGAGACAGAGAGACAGATCCAATCTCGGAGGGGCTCTCGCCCCTCCCACGCCATGGAGACCATGGACCAGAGGGGAAACCCTTCTCCCATCTAGGGAGAAGGTCAAGGAAGAAGAAGAAGGAGGGGGTTCTCTCCCCCTCTCTTCCGGTGGCGCCGGAACGCCGCCGAGTGCCATCATTGTCACCGCCATCTCCACCAACATCTCCATCACCTTCACCCTCTATCTACAGCGGTCCACTCTCCCGCAACCTACTGTACCCTCTACTTGAACATGGTGCTCTATGCTTCATATTATTATTCAATGATGTGTTGTCATCCTATGATGTCTGAGTAGATTTTTGTTGTCCTATCGGTGGTTGATGAATTGCTATGATTGATTTAATTTGCTTGTGGTTATGTTGCTGTCCTTTGGTGCCCATCATATGAGAGCGCGCGTGGATCACACCATAGGTTACTTGTATGTTGATAGGACTATGTATTGGAGGGCAAGGGTGATAGAAGCTTCAGCCTAGCATAGAAATTGATGCATACGGGATTGAAGGGGGACCAATATATCTTAATTCTATGGTTGGGTTTTACCTTAATGGACGTTAGTAGTTGCGGACACTTGCTAATAGTTCCAAACATAAGTGCATAGAATTCCAAGTAAGGAATGACATGATAGCAGTGGCCTCTCCCACATAAAACTTGCTATCGGTCTAGTAAAGTAGTCAATTGCTTAGGGACAATTTCGCAACTCCTACCACCACTTTTCCACACTCGCTATATTTACTTTATTGCTTCTTTACTTAAAACAGCCCCTAGTTTTTATTTGCGTGCTCTTTATATTCTTGCAAACCTAACCAACAACACCTACAAAGTACTTCTAGTTTCATACTTGTTCTAGGTAAAGCGAACGTCAAGCGTGCGTAGAGTTGTATCGGTGGTCGATTGAACTTGAGGGAATATTTGTTCTAACTTTAGCTCCTCGTTGGGTTCGACACTCTTACTTATCGAAAGAGGCTACAATTGATCCCCTATACTTGTGGGTTATCAAGCGGCCTTGGCGGTCTCCTCTGCAGCAATCTTCTCGGCCTCCGCCACGGCATTCTTGATGACATCCTCGATGACGGTGTCGATGTCCTTTGGGTCCACCGAGGGGAAATCTAGATACCGAGAAGGGGATGAGGCGAGGCCAAGATCAAGATTCGGAAAGAACAGAAAAAAGAACAGGGATGGAAGGCAAGCGACTTACCCATGCCGGGCTGGGAAGCAGAGGTCCCCTCCCCACCAACGTTTGGTGCCGAAGCAAAGCCACCAGCACCCGTGTTCGCCTCCTCCTCCTCCGTGTGCATGGGCTCGGTGCTTGGCACCCTTGCCGGGGACGCCCCTCGGGGCGGCGTGGTCGATGGGGGCGGCGTGTTGGGGGTAGCCCTCTGTGGCTCCTCCTGGTGCGGTCCCCCTCCTGCAATCACGGCAAGGTTAGCACCAAGGGATCGTACCCCTAACACACGTTGACGAGGGGCGAGTGATGAACTTACGCTGGGGGCTGTGCCGGGGGCTGCTGTCTGGACTGCTCAACACCAGCAGCGGTGTGCCAGCAGCGCCTTCCGGGGGCTGGCCGCCCGCCGAGGCCCTGGCCCTCTTCACCCTCTGGGCCACCGTCTCCACGTCCCTGCAAAGATGAAAACAAGTCAAGATAAGCGGCACGGTCTGAGGGGATGGAGATGACAGAAAGGAACAAGATACTTACTCGTCCTCCACCTCCTCCTCTGCTGCCTTCCTCTTCCTCCTTGGGCTGAGAGACTCGAAGTCGAAGATGACCCCCCCCCCCCCGTCATCATCTGCCGGGGGAGGGGAAGCTGATGGAGTCCGAGGACGCTTAGACGAAGAAGAGGCAGTTGCTCTCTTCTTCGCCACTGCCGCCTTCACCGACTTCTTCGCCGCCGCGGCCCTTGTCTGGCGCCTGGACCCCTCCTGGGTTTGCCGCAGTTGTACGGCCCTGCCGGGCCGGACCGGCTTGCCAGAGGTGGCCCGCCGCAGGACTCGCCCTCTCCCCGTGGTCGGAGGGTCGACAACCTTGGCCTCCTTCCCCTCCGACGATTCGTCAACCACATCTTCGACGAGAGGGGCCCCGGTGCCGGCGCTGCTGGCCTCCCCAGCGGACTCCGCCCACTGGGCGAGCTCCTTCTCCTCCGCCTCCGCCGCGGCCTTGTCCTCCACGCCGCTGGCGCTCCCGGCCTCCCTGGTGAACTCCGCCTCCGCCGCCCTGGCGGCAATAGTCCAGCTCCGCCTGGGTGGTGTCCTGGACAAGACGTGGCTTGGCACTGACGTACCTCTCCTCCAGGGTGTCAAAAAACTCCTACACCTGATCCTCTCGCGGCTCAGCCCAACTTGGGACGAGGCCGTGCGCGTTGAACTCCGGCATCATGGCCATGATGTCGTTCCGACGCGAGTTGTTGCTCAGCAGGACCATCCCCGTCGGCAACTTGAACAAGGGTCCCCCTGGCGGGCTTGCCGGCCTTCGCGGCAGCCCTCGCGGCCTTACCGGACCGCTCGACCTCGCCTTCGCGGTTCACGTCGAGCTGGAAGAGCCGCTAGCAGAAGTGGGCGTGCCCCATCACCGTGAGGTTGTGGTCCAGGCCGAGGCAGAGCCTCATGATGTCGGCGGCGTTCGTGAAAAGCCAGGCTGGCCTCCCCTTGTTGTGCAGCGGAGCGATTCGGCGGCGGATGAAATCCGCCCCGATCATCTCAAGGGTGAGCCCGGCCTCGGTGATACAAAGAATCCTGGTGGTGGCGAGTATGAGCTTCTTATCATTGACGTCGACATCACTCAAGTCGCTCCCGCGGACCGGCAGCGCATGGCGGACCCAGCAAAAGTCCGGCGGATCTTTCTCTTCAATCCAGCACCACCGACCCCGCCACTCCTCCCACCTCTCCTTCTGGGCGCCATCTGGAGATGTCCCTTTCTCCTGGGTCCTTGGGATCCAGGTGACACAACCGGAAATGGCGCCCCCCTTCTGGATACGAGGGAAGAAGTAGTGGCGGAAGAGCGCCGTGTTGGGATGCACCCCGGCGAAACCCTCGCAAAGGTGCGCAAAAAGAGCCATGCACGCCACGGCATTTGGAGTAAAATCCAAGAGGCGAAAGCCATAGGTGTGCATGATGTCGCTGAAGAAATCGGAGAAAGGGGACAGAGCCCGCAAGAAAAGTAATCGACGAAGAACGGGTACCGATTCGGGGCGGCCTCGACGCAACTGGCTGGGATAACACGCGTGGCTGGATGCCCCGTCGTCTCCCCCCCCCCCCCGTCTTGCACCCCCATAGGGGCTTGAAGCAGTCCCAGAGCTCGAACACGTCGACCGTCGAGGGGAAGTAGGCGTGTTGCATCCGTCGCACCGCCAACTCGCTCTCCGGCGGCTCCTTCTCCCTGGCGTCCATGGCCACTCCGTTGCCTCTGTTGGTTTTGGGTGCCATGGCGGCTGCGGGAAGCGGGGAATGGAGGATGGCGAAGGCGCGGCGGTGGCGAGCGAAGGCGAGAGCTTGGGAAGGAAGGAGAAGGGGACGGCGGTTCCGAGATTGAAGAAGATGCAGGGGTAAATGAGCAGTGCGCCCGCGGTTATTCCTTTTTACGAGGAAGGCGCAGCCGCCTCTTTTCCCATTAAACTGTGATGTGACGCATGCGTGTGGGAACCGCCCCACGCATGACCCCCACATCACATACGACCCTCCACATCACGCGTTCAACGCGGGTCGTGGGGAAGCGTAGTGGACGAACAGTTACTGCGGTAAAATCCGCCCCACCTGCCCGCGCACCGTTCTGGGCCTGGCCCGACAACGCGTCCCGCTTATGTGTGGCCCAGGCCCGGGGGCTCCTGTCGGTGTACAAAAGTAGGGGCTCTTCTTTTGACCCCTTTACTTGTGCACAGGCAGTCAGAGCCGCGCGCCACGGCCACACTTAGCAGGGCAGAGGAGGGAAGCCGGAGAGAAGCCGAAGCCCAAGACAAACAGGACAACGCCAAGACCAAGAACCCAAAGAGTAGAGGGGCGAAGCAGGTTCCCCCGGCAAGACCCTTGCCGGGGCAGCCTCAGCAGCACCGGCAAGAGCCTTGCCGGGGCAGCTCGCCCAACACTAGTGGAGCGAGCCACCCTTGAGCCCAGGGGTTCCGGACGCCGTCCACAGCTACATTGGAACCAGGACTTGGGAGGCACCCCCATGGTAGCATGCAGATCTTCATCAAGATCATAAACATGTGAGATTAGATGAGGACCAGAAGGCGGCGACCCTCGGCGGGATCCCAGCCGAGGGAATCCACAAGACCCCCAGCAAGCGCCTTGCGGGGCATGACCGCAACGCCACAGCAAGACCCTTGCCGAGGACATCAGCAGGGCCACAGCCAAGCCCGTGTCGACCAAGACTCCGCCGCCATTCGCATGCGGCTGCCAGCCCAACCAGCTGGGCAGGCACCTGCGTGGCAACATGCGGCTTCCAGGCCAACTCAGCGAGCACCTGCGTGGTGGCATACAGATCTTCGTGAAGGCTCCACCACCGCGCCACCTCAGCAGCCTGCCTGCCTACATGGCACCGCACGCATCACTGGCCTGGGCGCGTGTCTAAGCGAGACGGAGCAGCGACGAACGGGACGGGCCTCGTTCTCGTCCCCGATAAAGCTAATGGACACGTAAGTAGCGCATTTAATTCATTTTGTCCCCTAATGCCGGGCGATAAGCTCACGCACTGTAGACCTTTCCACCTCCTATGTGCCACTGTGGCGACCCCTTTTGCCTATAAAAGGAGACCCGAGGTGACCGGGAGGGGGATTCGGCTCTTTTGGGCAAGTTACACCCCGTAGCTAGCTTAAGAACACAAGAACACTCAATACATCCACCAAAGCAGGACTAGGGTATTACGCATCCTCGCGGCTCGAACCTGGGTAAACAATCCGTGTGCTTCCTGTTAGACCTGCTCTTCTCACAACCCCACGCCCGCCAACCGCAGAAGGGATTCCAGTGATCCCATAGGTGTCGTTTCCCCGACAGCAGGTGTTTGTCCAGGAGTTATGTGTAAGTAATGTTATTCATGGCAATTACTTTGCTTTGTCCCATACATGTGTTATAATACAGCAAATTTTCCCATTTCTCTCTATAGAGAAGGACCGATTTGGAAACTCAGGATGAGGTAACCTGTGCTAATACCTCTGCTATCTTCAAGAATGCTTGGTGGCAGTATCGGAATTACCTGAAGAAAACGTGAAGGAAATATGCCCTAGAGGCAATAATAAAGTATTATATATTTCCTTATATCATGATAAAAGTTTATTATTCATGCTAGAATTGTATTAACCGGAAACATAATACATGTGTGAATACATAGACAAACAGAGTGTCACTAGTATGCCTCTACTTGACTAGCTCGTTAATCAAAGATGGTTATGTTTCCTAGCCATAGACATGAGTTATCATTTGATTAACGGGATCACCTCATTAGGATAATGACTTGATTGACTTGACCCATTTCGTTAGCTTAGCACCCGATCGTTTAGTATGTTGCTATTGCTTTCTTCATGACTTATACATGTTCCTATGACTATGAGATTATGCAACTCCCGTTTACCGGAGGAGCACTTTGTGTGCTACCAAACGTCAGAACGTAAATGGGTGATTATAAAGGTGCTCTACAGGTGTCTCCAAAGGTACTTGTTGGGTTGGCGTATTTCGAGATTAGGATTTGTCACTCCGATTGTCGGAGAGGTATCTCTGGGCCCACTCGGTAATGCACATCACTATAAGCCTTGCAAGCATTGTGACTAATGAGTTAGTTGCGGGATGATGTATTACGGAACGAGTAAAGAGACTTGCCGGTAACGATATTGAACTAGGTATCGAGATACCGACGATCGAATCTCGGGCAAGTAACATACGGATGACAAAGGGAACAACGTATGTTGTTATGCGGTCTGACCGATAAATATCTTCGTAGAATATGTGGGAGCCAATATGGGCATCCAGGTCCCGCTATTCGTTATTGACCGGAGAGGTGTCTCGGTCATGTCTACATAGTTCTCGAACCCGAAGGGTCCGCACGCTTAATGTTACGATGACAGTTTTATTGAGTTTTGATGTACCGAATGAGTTCGGAGTCCCGGATGAGATCGGGGATATGACGAGGAGTCTCGAAATGGTCGAGACGTAAAAATTGATATATTGGACGACTATATTCGGACTTCGGAAAGGTTCCGAGTGATTCAGGTATTTTTCGGAGTACCGGAGAGTTACGGGAATTCGTATTGGGCCTTAATGGGCCATACGGGAAAGGAGAGAAAGGCCTCAAAAGGTGTCCGCACCCCTCCCCATGGTCTGGTCCGAATTGGACTAGGGAAGGGGGCGCACCCTTCCTTCTTTCTCCTTCCCCCTTCCCTTCTCCTACTCCCACAAGGAAAGGAGGAGTCCTACTCCCGGTGGGAGTAGGACTCCCCCCTATGGCGCGCCTCTCCCCTTGGCCGGCTGCCTCCCCCTTGCTCCTTTATATACGGGGGCAGGGGGGCACCCCAGAAACACAACAATTGATCCTTGAGATCTCTTAGCCGTGTGCGGTGCCCCCCTCCACCATATTACACCTCGATAATACCGTTGCGGAGCTTAGGCGAAGCCCTACGTCGGTGGAACATCATCATCTTCACCACGCCGTCATGCTGACGAAACTCTCCCTCAACATTCGGCTGGATCGGAGTTCGAGGGACGTCATCGAGCTGAACGTGTGTAAAACTCGGAGGTGCCGTGCGTTCGGTACTTGATCGGTCGGATCGTGAAGACGTACGACTACATCAACCACGTTGTGATAACGCTTCTGCTGTCGGTCTACGAGGGTACGTGGACAACACTCTCCCCTCTCGTTGCTATGCATCACCATGAAATTACTACGTTCCCCAACAAAACGTACTTCACTCGCAAACAAACTCATCAAATTCCCTCACGTTCTCCTGAGACACATTTACTAGACGATGACTGGGAACGCCTTGTTCTTTACTGGTCCCGAACCGAGATGTGGTAAGGTCTATGAGCTCATTTTATTTTAAGTACTATTTTCTTGCGTCTTACTGTACTCTGTTCATGTAGAGCAAGTGCTTAAACCTGAAGAACAACTGTTCTCATTTAAGATTCCATTGCTATCGTGCATACTGCTTTGCTCTTGTATCACTGTATTTACTCATACAAACTTATTTTTAAATTGAACTATCCAATGGAAACTCCAATGGCACAACAGGTATGTTTACGCATGTTTCTTTAACAGGGTTGCTCTTATAAATAGCTCTGTTGATTTCAATTTCAATTGTGTATACAGTTGACTTCTCATATCATGCGCATTACTAGCATCATAACAGGGCAAATAGTGTTGTTGTACATGTAGCCCCGTGGTACCCATCTGAAATCTTGTTGTGCCGTTTAGTTTCCCATGCTTTGTATTCTTTCAGTGCTGCTTTCTCTTGAATTGATATGATTTGAACCGTGTCTCTATTTTGATTTGGCAAGACAATGCAGTGACCATAGGACATAGATATATGTTTGTTTGATGCTTTTATAATGTACTACTTGGCAACAGAAGGCTTGGTAGTTTAATCTTGTCCACCTTACTAATGAACTGGTTCACCGAAATGAGTTTCATATACTAGTACATGCTAAACCTGTTATGTGTCTGCTTGTTTCTTCTTTTAGAATGCTGACAGAATATTGGGGAAGAGTGCCTTATTAAGCAATGATAAAGGAACTAATGCAGATAAGGTTTAGGATTGTGAGACATCCTTGTTGGTCTCTAACAAAGCTGATAAAACAGCTAAGGAAAACTATCTTGAAGACAGTGAGGCAACCCCAAAGTCCTGTCTTGGTTTACTGTTCGAGTTACTGGCCACTACCGCTTGCACAAGCTATTCAAACTCACTGTCTGAATCAGTTCGGTTTCTTGAGTCTCAACTACAAGCTGAAAGACATCGATCAGCTGTGTTGCGATAAGAAGTGGAAGGGCTACGGAAGTCCCTGGAGCATTCAGATGCATAATTTCTGGTGCAACAGCAAGTGTTGGAGGATTTTAGCGCCAAACAGGACAAAGCTAATAAGCTTGCTAAGCTTATTGCAGCATGGTGGATACCCAGGGTAATGCTTCTTGAGCTCTTCTGAAGTTGTTTCAGTTATGGACTTGTTTTGCTGCTGTGTTTATTTGCACTGGTGGCCAATTTTGACGGCCAGTGTATGTAATATGCTGCTTTGTTCCCTATATTTGCAATGGTGGCGAACTTTGATGCCCAGTGGATGTAATATGTGTAATAGCTGTAATAGGCTAGCGTTAGTTGTTTGCTTATTTATTTCCTTATTGTCTTGTTTAGTTGTTTGCTTGTAGTCACTGCAGTTCTTTTTCCATGTTTTTTTAGTGGCCACAATAACCTAGTTTTGGTAACTAGGCCATAATAATCATGGCAACACACGGACTGTTGTAACCATGGGCCTCCTGCGGGCCGTAGGATCCGTGGGCCTTCTACGGGCCGTAGGATCCATGGGCATTTTACGGGCCGTAGGATCCATGGACTTTCTACGGGCCGTGTGATCCATGGGCCTTCTACGGGCCGTAGGATCCATTGGTCTTCTACGGACCGTAGGATCCATGGGCCTTCTACGGGGCGTATAGTCATTTCGCCAAACGTTCGCCGTACTATTCGTGGACCATAACGGGCCATTAATAGGCTGTATTTGATAACGCTATGAAAACAGGCCAACGGGTTAACGGGCCACAAACGGGCCGAATGTAACCACGGGTTGTATTTGGCCCACAAACGGAACAGGCCAGTAACGGACCGTATCTAACCGAATTCTATAAATGAGCCCAAGAATAAATGGGCCCTTAGAAGGCCGAGAGTTAACACGGGCTGGAAACGGCTAACGGAATAATGGGCCGTTAATGGGTATAAAGCGATACACTGTTCATTATGGGCCAGTTTAATCTCGGGCCTTTAATGGGCCGAGAGTTACAAAGGGCCTCATATGGGCTGAAAGACATCATGGGCCATACATGGGCCGGAAATTACAACGGGCTGGAATCATATTGGACGGCCCAGATGAAGCTACTGGGCTTAATTCCGATAGGCCGTAACGGGCCGGTAGTAAGCGGGTCGTAAATGGGCTATATACGAACAGGTTGTTAACAGGCTTTCCGTGGGCCGGCCCATTACCTTTTGACCAAGTCAAACGGGACAGCCTTTTCACCAGAATGGGCCTCTGTTGGGTCATGCCATGTGTCGATGTATCATAGGCGCCTCCTGTCCAATGAGTGGATGACATCTGTCCGAATGTTGAGCCGACATGTGTTTCCTCCGGCCAATGAGAATTTTACACGTGGAAAATTCCCATTGGTCGGGGCTATTAACGGGTTATCGAATCCAAAACCGGACCCGGTAGCTTAACGGAGTCCCGTTATGGTGGATGCCACGTGTCGGTCACCCTTGACGAAAGCACTTCTATGACGCGTGATTTATCATCATGGAAGTGGACACTTCCGTGATGATAATTTTGGTAATGTCATGGAACACTTCTACGACAGCACAGGTATGACTATCTTGATTCTATCATAAATTTGTCATGGATGTACATGCATGACAGAAAACGTGACCTACTATGACAAACACGTATCATCACGGAAGTGTCTTTTTTTGTAGTGAAGCGAGCTCTTTGACCTCCATGCACCAGCCGCCGCCCGCCTCGCTCACAAGTTCTCCATTAATGGGTTAATATAAGCACCTGGACGGAGGGCGTTTGCTTGTGATCCCATGGCAGCATTTGCTTTGTTCGTGTTTTCAACTCGTATTCCGCCCTAATTTAAATTGCCACATAGGGCAACGGACAATACGACCACAAATAAAATGGCAATGGATGATACGATGACAAATTTACAATGGCGCAGATAATAATTGTCTTACATATTCTGGATAATTTAAAATGCCACATGTGGCAAAGCCCGGAAGACACGGGGGCAAGAGACGAAGGAAATTGCAGACAACGATCTGGGTCGCTACTGTCTCTACTCGTCGATGGATCGCCGGGCGGTGAAATCCTCCAGCTCCTTCTTCAATTCCTCACGACTTTGCTTAAAAGCAGCCACGGATTCCTCCACCTCCTGCTCGCGCTTCATCCGGAGCTTCCTCATACCACCCATCAGTTCCTCGATGACCGCTTTCAGCATCATCTCCGGGGCACTGCTCTGCTCATGCAGCATCTTCCAGCCGGTGGCCTCCTCCTCCTTCTCGGCGACCAACTTGAGGAGCTTCCCATTGTCACCCATGAGTTGTTGGACGAGGCCGGTCGCCTTGTCAACCAAGGCATCGCTGATCTTGAGCAGCTTCATCAAGCCATCGACCAACTCCTACTGCATAGTGACGCCAACGAGACTGTCATCGTCGCCGGCAAATGACTTCAGGAACGCCGGCTCCTCGCGATGGCCAACGCTGCGAATGCGCTTGTGAGAGCCCTCGCGTGCCCATGAGAGCTCGTTCGAGAGCTCCGCGGTGCGCTGGGACATCTCTGCTGTGGCTGCGGCTTCACGGCGGGACCACTCTAGTGCTTCCGCGGCCTTGGTCTTTACTGCCTGGTTATAAGTCCACCCTAAACTCCTACCGGTCATGGCGGAACGACTTGACAGAAAAAACCAGTTTTGTGGGTGATGAGGAGAGGAACTGTGAAGTAATTTTCGAGTGGGTGGTTTTTATAGCCTCGTGCTAAGTGTGAACACATATTAGTTTAATAGTTGTGAACATATTTGCAATTACTTATTGCGTTGTAATCAGCAATGTGATGAGAAACAAGGTCAAAATTTATTGATGGCAGAAGGTTGACCACGTGGTTGCTCGCCGTTGAGGCGGCCGCGGCGCGCTCCGCTCTAGCGTCCCTGCGCGCGCTCTGCTCGCTGTTGAGGCAAATTTACAATGGCAACGGATAATAATTCTTAATAATTGTCTTACATAATCAGGATAATTTAAAATGCCAAATGCAGCAAGGCCCAGAACACTCACGACCTACATATGCATACAATTATAATAAAATATAAGCTAAAAGGCTGAGCAGGCGGCCTTCCGATGATGGTCTTCTCGGACTCCATGATCACCATAGCACCCTTGCGGCCGTTCACTCCAAGTGTCCCGACCCGCCTCCGCCTACGGAGCTGCTAGCGCTGGGAGGCTCTTGGAGCTGTTGGGCCTCTTCCAAAAGAGCTTGACAGCATGCAATCGCGCGCATGACAACTCCGCG
Organism: Triticum aestivum; assembly: GCF_018294505.1. Taxonomy (NCBI): domain Eukaryota; kingdom Viridiplantae; phylum Streptophyta; class Magnoliopsida; order Poales; family Poaceae; genus Triticum; species Triticum aestivum. The sequence continues at coordinate 77,110,645 of NC_057802.1, read as the reverse complement.
GAACTGCTCCATTTCCATGTCTCTGGCCTGGTAGCAAATTTCGTCGATCACCTGCATCCTCAAGATATCACGTTGGCGATGTTCTACTTCGTCGGGGACGTCAACTCCGCCAAGGATGCACTCGAGCCTGGCCACCACATTGCTACCTCTTGAGCATGCGTTGGTTTTCCCTTGAAGAGGAAAGGGTGATGCAGCAAAGTAGCATAAGTATTTCCCTCAGTTTTTGAGAACCAAGGTATCAATCCAGTAGGAGACTACACGCAAATCGCCTAGTACCTGCACAAACAATCAAGAACCTTGCAACCAACGCGATAAAGGGGTTGTCAATCCCTTCACGGCCACTTGGAAAAGTGAGATCTGATAAAGATAATAAGATAATATTTTTGGTATTTTTGCTGTATAGCTTGGAAAAGTAAAGATTGCAAAATAAAAGGCGATAGAAATAGCTAAATTATGGAAAACTAATATGATGTAAAATAGACCCGAGGGCCATAGGTTTCATGAGTGGCTTCCCTCAAGATAGCATATATTATGGTGGGTGAACAAATTACTGCCAAGCAATTGATAGAAAAGCACATAGTTATGAGAATATCTAGGCATGATCATATACATAGGCATCACATCTATGTCAAGTAGACCGAAATGATTCTGCATCTACTACTATTACTCCACACATCGACCGCTATCCAGCATGCATCTAGAGTATTAAGTTCATAAGAACAGAGTAACGCATTAGGCAAGATGACATGATATAGAGGGATAAACTCAAGCAATATGATATAAACCCCATCTTATTATCCTTGATGGCAACAATACAATACGTGCCTTGTTGCCCCTACTGTCACTGGGATAGGACACCGCAAGATTGAACCCAAAGCTAAGCACTTCTCCCATTGCACGAAAGATCAATCTAGTAGGCCAAACTAAACCGATAATTCGAAGAGACTTGCAAAGATATCAAATCATGCATATAAGAATTCAGAGAAGAATCAAATATTGTTCATAGATAATCTTGATCATAAACCCACAATTCATCGGATCTCGGCAAACACACTGCAAAAGAATTATATCGAATAGATCTCCAAGAAAATCGAGGAGAACTTTGTATTGAGGTCCAAAGAGAGAGAAGAAGCCATCTAGCTAATAAATGGACCCAAAGGTCTGAAGTAAACTACTCACACATCATCGGAGAGGCTATGGTGTTGATGTAGAAGCCCTCCGTGATCGAATCCCCCTCCGGAGGAGCACCGGAAAAGGCCCCAAGATGGTATCTCACGGGTACAGAAGGTTGCGGCGGTGGAAAAGTGGTTTCATGGCTCCCCTGGATGTTTTCAGGGTATAAGAGTAGATATAGGCGAAAGAAGTAGGTCGGTGGAGCCACGAGGGGCCCACGAAGGTGGGGGCGCGCCTACCTACCTCGTGGCCACCTCGTTGCTTCCTTGATGTCCACTCCAAGTCTCCTGGATTGCGTTTGTTCCAAAAAATATCCTCGCGAAGGTTTCGTTCCGTTTGATATTCCTTTTCTGCGAAACATTGAAATAGGCAAAAAACAGCAACTGGCACTGGGCCTCCGGTTAATAGGTTAGTCCCAAAAATAATATAAAATAGCATATTAAAGCCCATTAAACATCCAAAACAGATAATATAATAGCATGGAACAATCAAAAATTATAGATACGTTGGAGACGTATCAGCATCCCCAAGCTTAATTCCTGCTCGTCCTCGAGTAGGTAAATGATAAAAACAGAATTTTTGATGTGGAATGCTACCTAACATAATCATCAATGTAATTTTCTTTATTGTGGCATGAATGTTCATATCCAAAAGATTCAAGACAAAAGTTTAATATTGACATAAAAATAATAATACTTCAAGCATACTAACTAAGCAATTATGTCTTCTCAAAATAACATGGCCAAAGAAGGCTATCCCTACAAAATCATATAGTCTGGCTATGCTCTATCTTCATCACACAAAATATTTAAATCATGCACAACCCCGATGACAAGCCAAGAAATTGTTTCATACTTTTGATGTTCTCAAACTTTTTCAATCTTCATGCAATACATGAGCGTGAGCCATGGACATAGCACTATAGGTGGAATAGAATGGTGGTTGTGGAGAACACAAAAAGAAGAAGATAGTCTCACATCAACTAGGCATATCAACGGGCTATGGACATGCCCATCAATAGATATCAATGTGAGTGGGGATTTCCATGCAACGGATGCACTAGAGCTATAAGTGTATGAAAGCTCAACAAGAAACTAAGTGGGTGTGCATCCAACTTGCTTGCTCATGAAGACCTAGGGCATTTTGAGGAAGCCCATCATTGGAATATACAAGCCAAGTTCTACCAAAAAATTCCCACTAGTATATGAAAGTGACAAAATTGGAGACTCTCTATCATGAAGATCATGGTGCTACTTTGAAGCAGAAGTGTGGTAAAAGGATATTAGCATTGCCCCTTCTCTCTTTTTCTCTCATTTTTTTGTGGGCTTCTTTGGCCTATTTTTTTATTTGGGCTTCTTTGGCCTCTCTTTTTTAAGTCCGGAGTCTCATCCCGACTTGTGGGGGAATCAAAGTCTCCATCATCCTTTCCTCACTGGGACAATGCTCTAATAATGATAATCATCACACTTTTATTTACTTACAACTCGATGTCTAGAACAAAGTATGACTCTATGTGAATGCCTCTGGCGGTGTACCGGGATGTGCAATGAATCAAGAGTGACATGTATGAAAGAATTATGAAGGTGGCTTTGCCACAAATACAATGTCAACTACATGATCATGCAAAGCAATATGATAATGATGGAGCGTGTCATAATAAACGGAACGGTGGAAAGTTGCATGGCAATATATCTCAGAATGGCTATGGAAATGCCATAATAGGTAGGTATGGTGGCTGTTTTGAGGAAGGTGAATGATGGGTTTTTTTATACCGGAGAAAGATGCGCGGTACTAGAGAGGCTAGAAATGGTGGAAGGGTGAGAGTGCGTATAATCCATGGGCTCAACATTAGTCATAAAGAACTCACATACTTATTGCAAAAATCTATTAGTTATCAAAACAAAGTACTACGCGCATGGTCCTAGGGGGATAGATTGGTAGGAAAAGACCATCGCTCATCCCCGACCGCCACTCATAAGGAAGACAATCAATAAATAAGTCATGCTCCGATTCATCACATAACGGTTCACCATACGTGCATGCTACAGGAATCACAAACTTTAACACAAGTATCTCTCAAAATCACAACTACTCAACTAGCATATCTCTAACATCACCATCTTCATATCTCAAAACAATCATAAATAATCAAACTTCTCATAGTATTCAATGCACTTTATATGAAAGTTTTTATTATACCCATCTTGGATGCCTATCATATTAGGACTAATTTTATAGCCAAAGCAAATTACCATGCTGTTCTTAAAGACTCTCGAAATAATATAAGTGAAGCATGAGAGATCAATAATTTCTGCAAAATAAAACCACCACCGTGCTCTAAAAAGATATAAGTGAAGCACTAGAGCAAAATTATCTAGCTCAAAAAATATAAGTGAAGCACATAGAGTATTCTAATAAATTTCGATTCATGTGTGTCTCTCCAAAAGGTGTGTACAGCAAGGATGACTGTGGTAAAATAAAAAGCAAAGACTCAAATCATACAAGATGCTCCAAGCAAAACACATATCATGTGGTGAATAAAAATATAGCCTCAAGTAAAGTTACCGATAGACGAAGACGGAAGAGGGGATGCCTTCCGGGGCATCCCCAAGCTTAGGCTTTTGGTTCTCCTTGAATTTTACCTTGGGGTGCCTTGGGAAACCCCAAGCTTAGGCTCTCACCACTCCTTGTTCCAAAATCCATCAAATCTTTACCCAAAAACTTGAAAACTTCACAACACAAAACTCAACAGAAAGTCTCATGAGCTCCGTTAGTATAAGAAAACAAACCACCACTTTAAGGTACTGTAATGAACTCATTCTTTATTTATATTGGTGTTAAACCTACTGTATTCCAACTTCTCTATGGTTCATATCCCACGATACTGTTGGGGAACGCAGTAATTTCAAAAAAAATCCTACGCACACGCAAGACCATGGTGATGCATAGCAACGAGAGGGGAGAGTTTGTCCACGTACCCTCGTAGACCGATAGCGGAAGCGTTATGACAACGCAGTTGATGTAGTCGTACGTCTTCACGATCGACCAATCCTCAGTACCGAACGTACGGCACCTCCGTGTTCTGCACACGTTCAGCTCGGAGACGTCCCGCGAACTCACGATACAGTAGAGTTTCGCCGGAGAGTTTCGTCAGCACGATGGCGTGATGACGGTGATGATGATGCTACCGATGCAGGGCTTCCCCTAAGCACCGCTACGATGTTACCGAGGTGGATTATGGTGGAGGGGGCACCGCACACAGCTAAGAGATCAATGATCAATTGTTGTGTCTCCAAGGGGTGCCCCCCTCCCCGTATATAAAGGAGTGGAGGAGGGGGAGGGGCGGCCTCCTATGGCGCGCCCCATGAGGAGTCCTGCTCCCAACGGGAGCAGGACTCCCCCCTTCCAAGTAGGAGTAGGAGAGGAGAAGGAAGGGAGAGAAGGAGAGAAGGAAACGGGGGCGCCGCCCCCCGCCCCTCCTTGTCCAATTCGGACTAGGGGGAGGGGGGGCGCGGCTGCCCTGGCCGCCCCTCCTCTTCTCCCACTAGGGCCCATTAGGCCCAATATACTCCCCGGGGGGTTCCGGTAACCCCCCGGTACTACGGTATATGTCTGAAAACTCCCGAAACACTTCTGGTGTCCAAACATAGTCATCCAATATATCGATCTTTACGTCTTGACCATTTCGAGACTCCTCGTCATGCCCGTGATCATATCCGGGACTCCGAACTACCTTCGGTACATCAAAACACATAAACTCATAATACCGATCGTCACCGAACGTTAAGCGTGCGGACCCTATGGGTTCGAGAACAATGTAGACATGACCGAGACACGTGTCCGGTCAATAACCAATAGCGGAACCTGGATGTCATATTTGCTCCCACATATTCTATGAAGATCTTTATCGGTCAAACCGCATGACAACATACGTTGTTCCCTTTTTCATCGGTACGTTACTTGCCCGAGATTCGATCGTCGGTATCTCAATACCTAGTTCAATCTCATTACCGGCAAGTCTCCTTACTCATTCCGTAAGACATCATCCTGCAACTAAGTCATTAGTTGCTTTGCTTGCAAGGCTTATTATGATGTGTATTACCGAGAGGGCCCAGAGATACCTCTCTGACAATCGGAGTGACAAATCCTAATCTCGATCTATGCCAACCCAACAAGTACCTTCGGAGACACCTGTAGAGCGCCTTTATAATCACCTAGTTACGTTGTGACGTTTGGTAGCACACAAAGTGTTCCTCCGGTATTCGGGAGTTGCATAATCTCATAGTCATAGCAACATGTATAAGTCATGAAGAAAGCAATAGCAACATACTAAACGATCAAGTGCTAAGCTAACGGAATGGGTCATGTCAATCACATCATTCTCTAATGATGTGATCCCGTTTATCAAATGACAACTCATGTCTATGGTTAGGAAACATAACCATCTTTGATCAACGAGCTAGTCAAGTAGAGGCATACTACTGACATTCTGTTTGTCTATGTATTCACACATGTATTATGTTTCCGGTTAATACAATTCTAGCATGAATAATAAACATTTATCATGAAATAAGGAAATAAATAATAACTTATTATTTCCTCTAGGGCATATTTCCTTCGGTCTCCCACTTGCACTAGAGTCAATAATCTAGTTCGCATCGCCATATGATTTAACACCAATAGTTCACATCATCATGTGATTAATATCCATAGTTCACATCGCCATGTGGCCAACACTCAAAGGGTTTACTAGAGTCGGTAATCTAGTTCACATCGCTATGTGATTAACACCCAATGAATACTAAGGTGTGATCATGTTTTGCTTGTGAGAGAAGTTTAGTCTACGGGTCTGCCAAATTCAGATCCGTATGTATTTTGCAAATTTCTATGTCTACAATGCTCTGCACGGAGCTACTTTAGCTAATTGCTCCCACTTTCAATATGTATCCGGATTGTGACTTAGAGTCATCCAGATCGGTGTCAAAGCTTGCATCGATGTAACTCTTTACGACGAACACTTTATCATCTTCATAACCAAGAAATATTTCCTTTTTCCACTAAGGATAATTTTGACCGCTGTCCAGTGATCTACCCCTAGATCACTATTGTACCTTCTTGCCAAACTCTTGGTGAGATACACAATAGGTCTGGTACACAGCATAGCATACTTTATAGAACCAATGACTAAGGCATAGGGAATGACTTTTCATTCTCTTTCTATTTTCTGCTGTGGTCGGGTTTTGAGTCTTTACTCAACTTCACACCTTTGCAACACAGGCAAGAACTCCTTCTTTAACTGTTCCATCTTGAACTAATTCAAAACCTTGTCAAGGTACATACTCATTGAAAATCTTATCAAGCATCTTGATCTATCTCTATAGATCTTGATGCTCAATATGTAAGCAGCTTCACTGAGGTCTTTCTTTGAAGAACTCCTTTCAAATACTCCTTTATGCTTTCCAGAAAATTCTACATCATTTCTGATCAACAATATGTCATTCACATATACTTATCAGAAAGGCTGTAGTGCTCCCACTCACTTTCTTGTAAATACAAGCTTCACCGCAAGTCTGTATAAAACTATATGCTTTGATCAACTCATCAAAGCGTATATTCCAATTCTGAGATGCTTGCACCAGTCCATAGATGGATCGCTGGAGCTTGCACATTTTTTTAGTACCTTTAGGATTGACAAAACCTTTTTGTTGCATCATATACAACTCTTCCTTAAGAAATCCATTAAGGAATGCAGTTTTGACACCCATTTGCCAGATTTCATAAAATGTGGCAATTGCTAACATGATTCAGACAGACTTAAGCATCGCTATGAGTGAGAAAATCTCATTGTAGTCAACACATTGAACTTGTCGAAAACCTTTTGCGACAATTCCAGCTTTGTAGATAGTAACACTACTATCAGCGTCTGTCTTCCTCTTGAAAATCCATTGATTCTCCATGGCTTGCCGATCATTGGGCAAGTCAACCAAAGTCCACACTTTGTTCTCATACATGGATCCCATCTCAGATTTCATGGCCTTAAGCCATTTCGTGGAATCTGGGCTCATCATCGCTTCCTCATAGTTCGTAGGTTCGTTGTCGGGTGGTAGGTGCGATATATGCCAACGGGTGGCTTATCATTGTGGGAGCCAGTAAGACGTCGCCGGTGCCTGGAAATGGGATGAGGCGAAGACATGCACGCCGACGAATCTTACCCAGGTTCGGGGCTCTCCGTGGAGATAACACCCCTAGTCCTACTCTGCGGGGTCTCCACATGATCACTAGATCAAGACAAGTAGCTACAAGTGCTCCTTGAGCTGTCGGGTTAGAGGGAGAAGAAGGGCAAGGCTAGCTCTCCTTTCCTCTCTATGTGGTGTGTGTAATCCTGTGAGACCAACCCTTTGCATGGGTGTCCCGGGGGGTTTATATAGGCCTACCCCCCAGGGGTACAATGGTAATTTGGCTGGGCGCGGGTCCCAGCCATCAGTGTCTATGCTCGCCGGCTTCTCCGCTGGTCATTGGGGCCCGCCGACTGGTGGGTCTCGCCGGCTGCCGGCTTCTTGGCCGGCACGCCGGCCCCACCGCATGGGGGCTTTGTGGGTGGCTGGTAACTGTTGCCTCGCCTCTGATGACGAGGGCTTTGTCGAGGTAAGCATGCTATAGTGTTGCCGCCTTGCGAGCTCTCACCGTAGCCTTACCTCGTCTTGTCTCCTTAATAAGGCGCATGCTTCTAGGGAGGGAGGTAGCCGGCTGTTTGGAGCCGGCCACATCCCTGGCCGACTAGAGGAGGCCGGGCCGTCTCCAGATGTCTCCCTGGCAAAGGGGCCCGCCGCCCGCGGGCCGTTCTGGCACCTGTCGTGGGTGACGTCGGGGCCAACATGGCTACAGTGCCGCGCCGGACGGGGAATGGCTGGCCCGTACGGCGCCCTGTGGCCATGCCTGTTCTGGGATTCGGGGGTAGTGGGCTATACTGCGGCCACGCCCCATCCTATCGCCGTTATGTGGGTACAGTCTTAGTGGGTGCAGTCTTGGCCGGCTTCTGGGAGTCGGCTTTCTTCATGGCCGGCTTCTGGGAGTCGGTCCTCTTGGGGCCGGCTTCCTGGAGTCGGCTATCTCGTATCTTTATTGGGGGAGGTTTTCTGAGACTGGGTCGCCTTCTGGGAGTCGGCCCTGGGGATAGCCGGCCGGGGGAAGGCGGCCCTATGCTTTGTATGCTTGAAGGCTCGAATGGCCTGACAATTTTTTGAAGAGCCAGGGGGAGTCGGTTAGGCTACCCGTGGCCATTTACTCCGATAGTAGTCCCCGAAGCTGAGTGGGCTTCGAGGTTGAGTGGAGGTCGAGAAGCTCAGGCAGCTTCTTATCTTGACGAGCCAGCAGCTGGGAGTCGGCTCCGGTTGGGCGTGCCATCTTGGTGAAATTTTTAAAGTTGGAAGGCGGGACTCTGTTGGCGCGTGCGCCGGGCTGCGGGCCGGCCGCTTGCCGCCTGCGAGCCACGTGGCATCCCCTAGCTGAAGAGAGCCTGCCAACCCACGCGCGTGACAAGACGCCGCCACAGGCCAAGGGCCCACCACTCCTACGCCTAGGCCCAGGCGCGGATTCTTTGCGGCCCAAAGCCGTCTGCACGTCTTTCGGCGGCGGTTTCCGCACGTATTTAGGGCGGAGTAATCGTGGGACATGGGGGAGTGGGTGCAGTTAATCCCACGTCCCACCCCACGCCTCGCCTCCTCGGCTTCGCCGCACGAGGCTATAAGTAGGGGGAGGAGGGGAAGCGGCAGACGCTCGCACGCTCCTCTCCTCTTCGCCATCTTCTTCCTCCTGCTTCCCCTCACAGCAGCGCCTCGCCGCCGCGCCGTCCCACCATTCTTTTCCCCGTCGCCGCGCTCATTCTTGTCGGCCTCATGCCGCCATGCAGTACGGCGGGGACTAGGACGGCTCCAACGTCCATATGGACCACGTCGAGTTCCTCCGCAAGACGCGGCGGCTGCCCGGCGCGGATAAGGTGCCGGTCCGTCTCGCGCCTGAGAAGGAGATCACGCCGGAGCTGGAGGAAGGCGAGCGGGTGGTCTTCCGCTCGCATTTTTCCTGCGCGGCATCGGCTTGCCAGCGAGTGCTTTCTTCCGTTCCTTCCTCGAATTCTATCAACTCCAGCCGCACCACCTTACCCCGAACACGGTGGTGCTGCTGTCCGCCTTCATCACCTTGTGCGAAGGCTATCTTGGCGTTCTCCCCACCCACGAACTCTGGGGGGAGTTCTTCCAGTCTAAGCTGGGCACGCGTATGCAGGGCATGCCGACCCAGAGTGGCGCCTTCATCGCGATGCGGAGGGTGGCAGCCGACAACCCCTTCTCCGTCATCACGCTAATCCAGTCGGTGAAGCTCTGGCAGAAGTCATACTTCTACGTGAAGAACGTCGCCCCGCAAGGCGACAACGTCAATTTGCCGGCTTATGTAGCCGGCCCGCCGGCGGGTAGGCGGCCCCAGTGGTCCTATCGAGCCGTGACGCTAATGCCGGCTGGAGCCGCGGCCGTCGCTCGACTGCGGGTGATGATCCAGTCGGAGGGCCTGACTGGGTCCGACTTGCTGGCGCCTTCATCGCGCGCCGGGTGCTTCCGCTTCAGAGCCGCCCTCACCTGATCTGTCAGATGAGCGGCCATCTCGATCCGAGTCGGATGTGCACCAAGGACATGCCGCACGACGAGGTGGCCCATATGGTGAATTACCTTGCGAACTGCAAGCTCTCCGTAGAATGGCAGTTTGGCAAGGAGCCATAGTCCCGGGCACATCCGCCGCCCACGGTATGTTCTCTTTTTCCCTTTCTTCTCTTAGTTTTGTCGCCGAGTTCCTTTTGGCCGGCTCTGACCAATCGGCATGTCTCGGCAGAGCCCTCTCCTTCGGCAGGCGGGTCGGAGGCGGAGCGCCGATTCCTCCCCGACCGGACGGAGCATGACCTGGAGGACCCCGACTTGGGGGCGGCCGCCATGGATGACAACACCAAGGCGGGTGGTGGCCAAGCCGGCGGCGAGGCAGGCGGCTCCGGGCTTAGAGTCAGCTTCGACGACTGGCCGGATGACGACGAGGCGGAAGTCGTCCCATGCCGCCAGCCGGCGTCTGGCCACGGCACGGGTTCCTCCGCCGCGCCGCCTGCTCGGGGCGGCGGGCAGAAGCGTCGTGCCACATCGGGCTTGTTCGGCAGTCGGCCGAAGAAGCCCAAGGGCGGGGCAGCGGCGACCAGGCGGGATGAGGCGGCCGCGAAGGCGGCCCGCTTCCGCAAGGCGGTGTAGCAGCCGCAGACGGTGTCGGCGTAAGTGTATACTCCTTCGTGTATTCTTTCTTCTTTTCCCTGGTAGTTCCTGGATCCTTGTCCTTTCTCAAAAAATCAGGGCTCCACTGTCGCTCGAGCGGGTTGCTGCCGCCTCCGTCGTTGGATCGCCGGGAGGATCCGGGAGCACCACTCGCCGCGTGGACCCCGTGCCGAGCTTCAGGCGGCGATGCAGCGAAACGCGCGGGAGGCGCGGGAGGAGCGGGAGGCGGAGGAGTTGAGGGCGGCCGCCGCTAACGCGGCGCAGGAGGAGGAGGCGGCGAAGGAGCGCGCCGATGCAGCGGCCAAGGCCCAAGCGGAGGCCGCGGCGATGGCGGAGGGGGCCTTGCTTGTCACCCCTCTGCGCGTCGCGGCGCCTGAGGCCCTAGAGCCCCCGCCAGAAGAAGCCGGTGGTGACCAGCCGGGATTGGAGAGGGAGGACGACGTCGTCGTCCCGGAGAGGGAGGCAGCACCGGCCCCGCCGACTGGGGCGACCCAAGGCGGCGGCCTAACATGCCGCCTGCGCAATCGGCCGGGGGCGAGCCGGCCGCGAGGACTGATCTGGTGGTCCAGACACCGTCGCGCCAGCGCGCGGGGAAGGCTGCATCGGAGCCGCAGAAGGCCGCGGGCTCCAGCTCGTCGGCCCAGGACATGGAGGCGGCCAGCGCCAGCTCGGGGTGGACGCTGGGTGGAGGGACGGCTGTGGCGAACGTGGCCGCGCAGGACGTCCGGAACCGGCTTCAAGCCCAGGCTGCGGCGATGAGGAAATATAATGACGAGTTCCTTGCGACGCGGGCGGCCATTCGGGTTAGTCTTCTTGTCTTTGCTTTTTTTATCTTGGTTTCTTCCGTTGGGGCGCGTCAGCGTACCCACTGGGTGTAGTCCCCGAGTTCCGAGTCGGCTGCTGAGCAGGCGGCTTGGAACTTCCTAGCGGGCCTTGTTTTGCTATTCTTGTTCTCATTCGCTCCTCTGCCTGACTTGCAGGACTACCACAACCTCCGCGCGGCTGCCTTCAACTCTCAGGCTCGGGAGCTGACCCAGAAGACTGCTGACCTATCTGAGAGCCGGGGTAAGTGCTTCGTCTTTTATCTCACGTGGGGGCGCGTCAGCGCACCCACTGGGTGTAGTCCCCAAGATTCGGGCCGACTGCTGAGCAGTCGGGTCGGATCTTCCTTGACGACTTCTTCCTTATTTCTTCTTTCTTTTCTGCCATCCCTGCAGCAGCCAACGCCAGTCTAAGGGAGCAGCTGGGCGGGAGTCAGGCCGCCCTCCGCGCTAAGGAGGCCGAGTTTGCCGCCTTGGCACAGGAGCGTGACCGCCTGGCCAAGAGGTTGGCCGACCAGGAGGAGAGCCACAAGGCGGCCCTGAAGGCGGTGCGGGACAGCGAGGCCGCCCTCCAAGCCGAGTATGAGACAGAGGCGGCCAGCTGGGCCGAAGAGAAGCAGACGCTGATCAACGGCTATGGCCAGATCGAAGACTTGGTTGACGGTAGGCCGTCTTCCTCTTCGTCCTTGCTTGTCGCTTGCCGTTTTAGCTCGTTTTCTGACTTGGTGTTTTTCTCTTCTTTCTCTTTCTTCCTTGCGCAGAGTACTTCCCTGGCTACTCTACCGCCGCCAACCAGGTCGTCGAGGCCCACCGCGAGGCACAAAGGCAGGCTGGCGCCGAGATCGCACCAAACGCTCGACGGTCGCTGGAGGAGTAGCTCTTGGCGATCCAGGCCCGTGTGACGCCCCTGATTTGACCGTACACTAATCATGCACGCAAATGTGTACGATCAAGATCAGGGACTCACGGGACATAAATAAGTCATACAAGCATTATAATACAAGCCAGGGGCCTCGAGGGCTCGAATACAAGTGCTCGATCATAGACGAGTCAGCGGAAGCAACAATATCTGAGTACAGACATAAGTTAAACAAGTTTGCCTTAAGAAGGCTAGCACAAACTGGGATACAGATCGAACGAGGCGCAGGCCTCCTGCCTGGGATCCTCCTAACTACTCCTGGTCGTCGTCAGCGGTCTGCACGTAGTAGTAGGCACCTCCAGTGTCGTAGGAGTCGTCGTCGACGGTGGCGTCCGGCTCCTGGGCTCCAGCATCTGGTTGCGGCAACCAGGTAGAAAGGAAAGGGGGGAAAAGAGGGAGAAAGGCAACCGTGAGTACTCATCCAAAGTACTCGCAAGCAAGGAGCTACACTACATATGCATGGGTATATGTGTAAAGGGGCATATCAGTGGACTGAACTGCAGAATGCCAGAATAGGAGGGGGATAGCTAATCCTGTCGAAGACTACGCTTCTGGCCATCTCCATCTTGCAGCATGTAGAAGAGAGTAGATTGAAGTCCTCCAAGTAGCATCGCATAGCATAAATCCTACCCGGCGATCCCCTCCTCGTCGCCCTGTTAGAGAGCGATCACTGGGTTGTATCTGGCACTTGGAAGGGTGTATTTTATTCAGTATCTGGTTCTAATTGTCATAAGGTCAAGGTACAACTCCGGGTCGTCCTGTTACCGAAGATCACGGCTATTCGAATAGATTAACTTCCCTGCAGGGGTGCACCACATAACCCAACACGCTCGATCCCATTTGGCCGGACACACTTTTCTGGGTCATGCCCGGCCTCGTAAGATCAACACGTCGCAGCCCCACCTAGGCTCAACAGAGAGGTCAGCACGCCGGTCTAATCCTATGCGCGCAGGGGTCTGGGCCCATCGCCCTATGCACACCTGCACGTTGCGTACGCGGCCGGAAGCAGACCTAGCCCCCTTAATACAAGCGCGAGCTTACGGTCCAATGCGGCGCGCGCCACTCAGTTGCTAACGTCAAAAGAGCTTCGGCTGATACCACGACGTCGGGATACCCATAACTACTCCCACGTAGATGGTTAGTGCGTATAGACCAATTGTCCAGACTCGGATCAAATACCAAGATCTCGTTAAGCGTGTTAAGTAACCGCGAACGCCGACCAGGGCCAGGCCCACCTCTTACCTAGGCGGTCTCAACCTGCCCTGTCGCTCCGCCACAAAGATCCACTCGCGGGTACTCCTACGAGCCGACCCGACTTTAGTCATCACATGTGTCATGTATATAGTATATAAGTATATACCCGTGATCACCGCCCAGGTGATCACGGCCCGGTAGTATAGCACAGCAGATGGACAAGAATGTAGGGCCACTGATGGAAATCTAGCATCCTATACTAAGCATGTAGGATTGCAGGTAAAGGTATCAACAGTAGTAGCAAGGATAGGCTATGCATCAGGATAGGATATCGAAAAGCAGTAACATGCTACACTACTCTAATGCAAGCAGTATAGAGAAGAATAGGGGATATCTGGTGATCAAGGGGGGTTTGCCTGGTTGCTCTGGCAAGTAGGAGGGGTCGTCAACTCCGTAGTCGAACTGGGCAGCAGCAGTGTCGGTCTCGTAGTCTACCGGAGAGAAGAGGGGGAAGAAACAGTAAATACAATGCAAACATAAGCATGACGATGCGTGACATGACAATGAGCGGTGCTAGGTGTGTCCTAACGCGACAGTAGGTGGTACCGGCGAAGGGGGGGAACATCCGGGAAGTATTCCCGATGTTTCGCGTTTTCGGACAGATGGACCAGAGGGGGAAAGTTGCGAGTTCGATAGGTTAGGGAGGTGTGGTGGACGAACGGACTGCGTATTCGGATTCGTCTCGTCGTTCTGAGCAACTTTCATGTAGAAAACATTTTCATCCGAGTTACGGTTTTAAAAGATATGAATTTTCAAAGATTATTTGAATTTCTGGAATTATTTAATTAACAGAAAAGGGATATGACGTCAGCATGACGTATGAGTGACGTCAGCGGTCAACAGTCCGGTTGACTGGTCAAAACTGACACGGGGGACCCACCTGTCATAGACAGTGGGTTAAACAGAGTTCAAACTAATCTAAATTTAGTTAGTAAAACTACTGGGCCCACCTGTCAGTGACTGATCAGGTTAATTAATTAGTTTTATTTATAAAAACATTTTTTTTGTTAATTATGCGGCGGGGCCCGCATGTCAGTGGCTGGGCCTGCCCAGTCAGCAGTTGACTGGGGTCAACCCAGTCAACAGGGCCCAAGGGCCCACACGTCAGCCTCACAGGGGAGGCCACGCGGCGCCACGTCGGCCACTGGCCGGAGACGCGCCGGAGTTGACTCCGACGAGCCAAACGCGGCGGCACGGCTCGGGAGGGGCGCGGGTTTCGCGCACAGGGGGTCTGCGGGGTTGTGGCTGGGCGCGTTCGACGCGGCTCGGCGCCGCGCTTCCAACGGTGGTGGCCGGAGTGGCTCGAACGGACGGGGGCGAGTGCTTCGAGCTCGCCGGCGGCGAGGTGCTTCGGGCGAGCAACGGGAACGGTGGAACGGCGCTAGATCGGGCAATCCAGAGGGCGGGGCGAGGCCTACGTGCACGCGCGAGCAAGATGGGCGATGGCTAAAGACCAAACGGTCGCCGGAACGACGCCGGCGACGTGCTAGGCGGCGGCGAGCTCGGGCAAGTCGAGGACGGCGGCTAAAGGGAGTAAACGGCGACGGGAGAGGGCTAGGAGGGATAAGAGGCTCACATTGAGCCTGCAGGTGTGCGAGAGTGAGCTCGGGGGAGGCTCGAGGCGGCGAAACGGGGCGGCGATCGACGGCGGCCGTGCGGGGAAGACGAGCTCGGGGAGGTCGTTGCAGTGGCTCCAAGCTTCAACGGAGAGGCGGAGGTGATGTAGTCGAGGGCGGCGACGGCGTACGACACGGCGAAGTGGCGATTGGGGCACGGTGGCCGCGGGAACGACGGAGAACGGCAGCGACCGCGTCGGGCGTGGGGAAGGAAGGAGCGGCGTGGATCTGGGGGGGAAGAGAGAGGCGCAGAGGCCGAGAGGTGAGCGGGGGCGAGTGGGAGAGGGGCCCGAGGAGGCGGGGGGGCGCTGGCGTCCTTGTCCTCCCCCGTCGCCGGCGACGGGGTGCGGCGGGGACCGCCCCTGTTCCGGCCCTGGTCGGGGGAACAGGGAAGGGGAGGGCGAGTGGGAGAGGTGGGCTAGGCTGGCTGGGCCGGGGGTCGGCCCAGTTGGGCCAGGGGTCCAGTGGGGGGGCCTTCTCCTTCTTCTTTTTTTTTGTTTGTTTGTTCTGTGCTCTTTTGTATTTTCTTTTTATTTGTTTATTTTCTTTTCTGTTTTATTTCATTTAAAAGTATTTAGGCATTTTATAAAAATGTGTTTTCTCCACAATAATTACCAGTGTATTATTTGGCACCCACAGAACATTTTTGTTTAAATTTTTGAAAACTTTTATTTTCCACTTTAATTTTAATTGAAGTTTGAATTAGGAGTTTGAAAAGAAATGTGATTCCAATGTGATCAAGCCCTGTTTAGCAACATGATTAGCTTAATCACAGAGAGTTACTGTAGCATGATTCTCGGGGTGTTACAGCCCGCCTCCAGCCGGCTCATCGCCTGCTCCGCCGGCTTCAGCGTGTTGGGGCGCAGGTGTTGGCCGCTCTCTGGCCTGGTGAAGTGATTCCCCGCACCCCCAGTCGGACTGCCGACTGGCTGGAAGTGGCGGTCGGCCGCTTCGAGGCCTGGAAGGCTTCGGCGGCTCGGCCCGGCGCCAGGCGGGCGCTGGAGTTCGCCAAGGCCTGGTATCCCGAGCTGAGTCTGGACCAGCTGGCCACCTGGCGGCAGAAGACAGCGGGCTTCGGTGATCGCCGACTACACCGACACCAGCGCCTTCGCTCCTGAGGTGGACGACAACAGTGTTGCCCAGCCGGAGGAGTGGTTCGGGCTGAACCCGGCAGACGGCGGGGACTTGGCGGAGGAGATCGACTCCAGCGACGAGGGCGAGGAGGAGGAGGGTGAAGACGCCGGGCCAGATGGTGGAGCGGCCGGTCAGCCTCAGCTTAACCGTGCCTCCAGCAACAAGGCACGCGCGGGTGCACCGCCTGCAGCCGGCGATGATCAAGCCGAGACCCGCCAGCCAGCCACTCCTCTAGTCGGTGGCGCCGTCTCCACCGACCAACCCGGCTCCCACACCACGCCCTTAGTCTAGTCTGCTGCCTCTATTTTCCTGTTTTACCACTCTTGGAACAGTATTTTGTTAGGTTTGCGCAATTCCACCCACTGGGGGTGTATTCGAACTATATTGATTACTGGCCTGTTGGGGGCCTTATGTGTAAATATAATTATGCATGCGTTTGGCTTTCCCTTGTTCTTTGCTTTTCATCCTTCTGCTGTTTCCTTTGCCGCCCTCCCTTGGTTGCTGCCTCCCCAGTCGGACAGTTGCTCTGCAATCTGTGGCTGGAGAAGTGCTTGGCCAGTTGGGAGGGCAAGTACTCTAGCTTTGTTGGATTATAGCGAAGTGATTAGGAGGCCAGCCAGCCGGCTGTTTTGACAGCCGGCAAGCATGGTTGGAGGTCGTCTTTGCGTTATACAAGTTCGTTAGTCCTTAGCCGTTTTTCATGTGGGCATCCTTTCTGCCTTTGGCTCTTGCCAGTCGGGCAGTCGGTTCTTCGAGCTGCGACTTTCAACAAGAGAGGGCTCGGGTGCCGGCACACTACTTGTCTGACTTCAGGTATAACTTTAATATAACTTAAGGCGGCCAGTCCCCGGGCCGACTAGTCGAACCCGATGCTAGACAGAAAATCAAATGTAATAATACATTCATGAATATGACACTCGTCATTCATAGATAAAGGAGGGCAGTCCCCGAGTGCTCCTCGGGGGGGCCGTTGTTTCGTACTTAATACAAAAAGGTAGCATGATACATACTGCTTTCAACTGTAAAATCTTCTCATGAGGTTCGCGTTCCATGGTCGCTCCGACTCCTTGCCGGAATCATCCCTCTTGCATGCTCTTGGTTTTTGTGCGTCGATCAGGTAGTAGGAGTCGTTGCCTAGTGCCTTGCTGATGACGAAAGGGCCTTCCCAAGGGGCCGAGAGCTTGTGCTGGCCGGCTGTTCGCTGGATCAGCCGAAGCACAAGGTCGCCCTCTTGGAAAGATCTTGGCTTGACCTTGCGGTTGTGGTAACGGCGCAAACCCTGCTGGTAGATGGCGGACCGGCTGAGTGCTAACAGTCGGCCTTCTTCCAGCAGGTCGACGCCGTCTTCTCGCGCTTCCTTGGCCTCCGCCTCCGTGTACATGGTGACCCGAGGCGAGTCGAACTCGATGTCGGTTGGGATGACAGCCTCGGCACCATATACAAGGAAGAACGTAGTGAAGCCGGTTGACTTGTTAGGGGTAGTACGCAGACTCCAGAGGACAGCCGGCAGCTCATCGAGCTAGCAGCCGGCCGATCGCTCCAGTGGTACGACCAGTCGGGGCTTGATGCCGGAGAGGATGAGTCCATTTGCTCGCTCGACCTGGCCGTTTGACTGCGGGTGGGCAACGGACGCTAAGTCCAGTCGGATACCCTACGTCGCGCAGAAACATGCCAGTGCTCCTTTGGCAAAGTTTGTGCCATTGTCGGTGATGATGTTGTGCGGCACGCCGTACCGAGTAGTGATGTCGGCAATGAACGTCACAGCAGTCGGCCCGTTCAGCTTCTTGATCGGCTTTGCTTCGATCCACTTGGTAAATTTGTCCACGGCGACAAGCGGGTGTGTCAAGCCGCCGCGGGCTGTCTTGAATGGGCCCACCATGTCCAGCCCCCAGACGGCAAAGGGCCAGGTGAGGGGGATGGTCTTGAGTGCAAAAGCCGGCAGGCGTTGCTTGGAACTGAAGACTTGGCATCCTTTGCAGCTTTTGACTATCTCTTTGGCATCTTCCAAAGCAGTCGGCCAAAAGAAACCGTGGCGGAAAGCTTTGGCCACAAGTGATCTTGAGGCTGCGTGGTGGCCGCATTCGCCTTGATGGATATCCTTGAGGATTGCCACACCTTTCTCTGGCTCGACGCAGCGCTGGAAGACTCCAGTGACGCTGCGCTTGAGAAGTTCTCTGTTTATTATTGCATATGCTCCGGCTCGACGTTGCACTAGTCTTGCCGAGATCTCATCAGCCGGCAGCTCTCTGTTGACTAGGAAGTTGAGGATGGGCTGGGCCCATGATGGAGCTATGACTTCTTCTACTGTCAGTACGGCCACTGTGACTCGGGTGGGCGGGTTGGGTGGTGGGGAGTTGGAGTCGGCCACCGCTTCTTGTGTCGCTGCAGTCCCCGGGCCAACTGCTGCAGTCCCCGGGCCGGGTTCTGAAGTCCCCGAGCCGGGTGCGACTATGGCAGTCCCCGGGCCGGTTGTCGAAGTATCGGTGGCAGGCGGTACGAATATAGAGTCCGACTCTGGAGACGGCTTGATGGATGGTTTGAGGAGGCGCTGGAGAGAGACACCGGTCGGTATAGCCTGTCGGGTGGAGCCGATCCGCGCCAAGGCATCTGCTTGGTCGTTGTCGGCCCGTGGCACGTGAAGGAACTCGCACCCTTCGAAGTACCCACTGATCTGCTGGACGAGGAATCGATAGCTCGCCATGTTTGCATCCTTGGCGTCCCAGTCGCCAGATGACTGCTGGACCACCAAGTTTGAGTCGCCATAACACAGGATCCGGCGTATGCCGAGCTCTTTAGCTAGCCGGAGCCCGTGTATGAGTGCCTCGTACTCGGCCACGTTGTTGGAGGCGGCGAAGTGGATTTGCAGCGTGTATCTGAGTTTGTCGCCTTTGGGAGAGGTGAGGACGATGCCGGCTCCCAAGCCGGTGCGCATCTTGGACCCGTCGAAGTGCATCCGCCAATGGGTAGAGTCGGGAGCCGGCGGTAGGTACTGGGTCTCGGCCCAGTCGACGAGGAAGTCGGCCAATGCTTGGGACTTGATGGCGGTGCGGGGCTGGTAGAAGATTGTGTAAGGTGCCAGCGCAATGGCCCATTTAGCCACCCGGCCGGATGCATCCCGGCTGCCTATGATCTCGGCAAGCGGGGCGGTGCACACGACCGTGATGGGATGCTCTTGAAAGTAGGGCTTCAGCTTCTTGGCGGCGAAGTACACTCCATAGCACATCTTCTAGTAGTGCGGGTAGTTTTGCTTTGAGCTGGATAGTACTTCGCTTAGATAATATACCGGCCTCTGGACTAGCTGGGCTCGGCCTTCTTCCGGGCGCTGGACCACGACAACTGTACTGACCACTCGGCTAGTCGCGGCAATGTAGAGGAGCATGGGCTCCTTCTCAGTCGGCGCCGCCAGGACAGGTGGAGTAGTCAGCATCTTCTTCAACTCATGGAAGGCTTGGTCTGCTTGGTCATTCCACTCGAAATGAGTGGATTTCTTCATGAGTCGGTATATGGGGAGAGCCTTCTCTCCTAGCCGGCCGATAAAGCGGTTTAAGGAGGCCAGGCACCCAGTGAACTTCTGCACGTCTCGCAACTTGGTGGGAATCTCCATTCTCTCAATGGCCTTGATCTTCACAGGGTTGCACTCAATGCCGCGTTCGGAGACCAGAAAACCTAGAAGCTGGCCGGCTGGTACTCCGAACACGCATTTCTCGGGGTTGAGCTTGATCTGGAATCGGCGCAAGTTGGCAAATGTTTCTTTGAGGTCCTCCAGCAGGGTGCCGCCCTTCACTGTCTTCACCACAATATCGTCTACATAGACGTGGGCATTTCTGCCGAGTTGCTTGAGGAGGCATTTCTGCATGCAACGCTGAAAAGTGGCACCGGCATTCCTCAAGCCGAATGTCATAGTCAGGTAACAGAAAGCTCCGAATGGCGTGATGAAGGCAGTCTTCAGGCGGTCTGCTGGGTCCAACTTGATCTGGTGGTATCCTGAGTAGGCATCCAAAAAACTCAACAGCTCGCATCCGGCCGTGGAGTCTATCACTTGATCAATCCGTGGCAAAGCAAACGGATCTTTGGGGCAGGCCTTGTTGAGGCTGGTGTAGTCTATACACATACGCCATTTGTTGTTCTTCTTCAACACCAAGACTGGGTTGGCAAGCCACTCTGGGAAAAATACTTCCATAATAAAGCCGGCGGCGAGGAGCCGGGCTATCTCTTCTCCTACGATTCTTCTCTTCGCCTCTGACAGTCTGCGGAGGGGCTGCTTGACCGGCTTCGCGTCGGCTCGGACGTGCAATTTGTGCTCGGCGAAATCCTTCGGAACACCCGGCATGTCCTTTGGGGACCATGCAAAGATGTCTCGATTCTCACGGAGGAAGTCGACGAGCTCGCCTTCCTATTTACTGTCCAGGTTTGCACCAATGACTGCAAACCTTTCCGGGTTCTCCGGGTCCAGAGGTATCTTCTTCGTCTCCTTGGCCGGCTGGAAGGAGCCCTGCGCATCATAATCCTTGGGGTTGGGGGACAAGGCCGGCTGCTTGCCGGCCATGGCCACAACTCGCTCCAGCATCTTCTTCTCTTCTGCCACTACGAGGGACTCGGCCAGCCGACTGCTGGCTGCAGCGCACTCGATGGACTTCTTGTAGTCGCCGGCTACAGTGATGATCCCCTTCGAGCTCGGCATCTTCATCTTCAGGTAGGCGTAGTGGGGCACAGCCATGAACTTGGCCAGAGCAGGTCGGCCAAGCAAGGCGTGGTAAGGGCTCTCCAGATCTACTACCTCGAACCAGATTGCTTCTCGGCGAAAGTGATCCTTGTCTCCGAAGAGAACATCCATCTTGATCTTGCCGATCGGGGAACAGGACAGGCCGGGTACGATGCCATGGAACACGGTCCGGCTTGGCATGAGCTGCTTTGCCTTGAGGTTCAACTTCTCCATGGTATCGCGGTACAGTATGTTGATACTGCTTCCGCCATCAATCAGAACGCGGGAGAATCGGGCAGCTCGCCTCTCCGTTGCGAGGGTGACATCCAATACTAATGCGTAGGAGCCAGGGGACGGCATCACCTCTGGGTGATCGGCCCGGCTCCAGTTGATAGGCTTCTCGGACCAATGCATGAACTCGGGGTTGCTGGAGGCGACTGCGTTGACCTCTTGGTGCTGTCGGCGCCGGCTGCGCTTGTCTTCAACCTGGCTCGTGAAGACGACGTAGGCGGCGTGCTCTTCAGGGAACTCATCTTGAATGGCTCCGACTGCTGGTCGAGCAGCCGGCTGCTGGGGGGCTGGAGGCGGCGGGCCGGGAGGCGGAGGCGGCACCAGCCCCTCGCCCTTGGAGATCCGTGTGAGCCAGTGGCACTTTCGGGTCGTGTGGTTGGACGGCTTCGCGCCGCTGTGGAACTTGCAGGGGCATCGAGAGTCTGCTCGTAGGAGAAGGCCGGCTGCCAAGCCGGCCTGCCGCCCTTCTTCTTGGGAGCGGGCCGTTCTTCGGGCTGCTCATCTTCGACTGTGGCCACCTGCCGACTGGTGGAAGGCGGCATAGGGGCCTTGCGCTTGTGGTCGTTCTGGTAGGGGCGCCGATTGGAGTCGCCAGCCGGCGTCTTGGGAGCCGGAGCGAGCACCTTCCCAGAGGCGTCCACTCGGAGCTCGGTCTTCATCGAGGAGTCGGCCGTGGCGTACTTGTCCGCAATGATCAGCAGCTCGTCGAGGGTAGCCGGCTCGTCGCAGAGGAGTCGGTGCTTGAGGAGGGTGCCCTCTCGGCACCCGGCGGTGAAGTATTCGATGGCCTGAACCTCGTGCACCCCCTCGCAGGAGTTGCGGAGCTCGGCCCACCGCGTGAGGTAGTCGCGGGTCGACTCGTTGGGCCCTTGGACGCATAGGGAGAGCTGGCGGGGCTTGGGAGGCCGCTTGTACGTGCTGGTGAAGTTGCGGACGAAGACTTCCGTGAAGTCCAGCCAGCTGTTGACGCTGTAGGGCTTGAGGCTGTTGAGCCAGGTGCGTGTCGTGCCTTGCAGCATGAGAGGGACGTACTTCACGGCTACGCGCCTGTTGCCGTTCGCTATGCTGACAGCAGTAGAGTACTCGATGAGCCAATCTTCCGGCTTCACAGAACCGTTGTACTTGGGCGTGTCTCTGGGGAGCGAGAACCCTTTGGGGAAGGGCTCGTCGCGGATGCGGGGGCCGAAGCATGGCGGGCCGACATCGTCTTCTTCTTCTAGCGCCAGGGATCGAGCTAGGCGGTCGATCCGGTGGCGGGCGTCGTTCTCGCCGACTCCTTCGCGGTGGCCTAGTCGGCCACCAAGAGTCGGATGCGTGACAGGCGGCGGGGTGGGATATCTCTCCCCTCGAGGCGGGGGGAGGCGGATTTCCTTGGCACTCCACTGCTCGAGTGCGGCCTTTCGCATCGCGCTCGATGGTGATCCGAGTCCGGCTACGGCTAGCAGCCGGCTCCTTGGCTTTCCTAGCGCGGGCGCCGCTCGCAGTCGGCGACCGGGATGTTGCGGCGTGCTCTCGGCGTGGGGGAGGACTCTCAGCGCGGGCGCCGGCTTCGTGCCGTTCTGCGGCCGCGTCGATCAGCTGCTGGATTCGCCTTGTCATGTAGGGGAGCTCATCAGCCCCCAGCCCATTTAGCTCTTCAGCGGCCGCCTGAGCGGCTCGCAGATTCTCGAGCGGGGTGGCGTAGACGAGGCGGTCTGCCCCCAGCATGCTGGCGATGGCCGCGCCGCGCTTCTTGACGAGGCCGGCTCGGCTCGGCCCGCCATGAGGCAGCGTGCCAAAGGCGGCGCGGTCGACTTCGCGCTGGTGAGCCTCGGTGAGGCGTCTCATGGAGGCTATCTTCTGGCCTTCCGCGATGAGGGCGAGGCGGCGTGCCTCCAGGGTCTCGGCGTCGGCGTCGGCCGGGATGGGGACGGACAAGTCATGCATCATCACTTGCAGGGCATCGTGGGCGTTCTCGCCCGAGTCGGCGACGTGGCTGATGACCAGCACCTCAGTGACATCGCTGCTACCGCTGTCAGCTCGGGGGAGAGGGTCGTTGAAGACTACCACGTCGGAGGGGTAGGCGTCGAGCGATGCCGTGTCGGAGTCGACAAGCATCGGGTCGGTGGAGCCGACCGACTCCAAGTCTACAGCAAGCTCGCTGGAGACGTGAAGTTGGTCGAGGAGGCTGACGAGGCGACTCTCGGGGTAGTCCGTGCCTGCGTCGCACGCGGGCTCGTCGGAGATGTGAGCCTCGCCAAGAAGATCGGCGAGGCAGCTCGCTGCGCAGGCGTCGTCAACGCCTTGCAGCGCGTCCGGGCAAGCGCCATCGGGTGCAGCGGGCTGGCTGCGCTCGCGGGGGAGGAAAAGGGTTCCCGTCCAGAACAGGTCTCCGGACGACGGTGCACCTGGCCCCACGGTGGGCGCCAAATGTCGGGTGGTAGGTGCGACATATGCCAACGGGTGGCTTATCATTGTGGGAGCCAGTAAGACGTCGCCGGTGCCTGGAAACGGGATGAGGCGAAGACATGCACGCCGGCGAATCTTACCCAGGTTCGGGGCTCTCCGTGGAGATAACACCCCTAGTCCTGCTCTGCGGGGTCTCCGCATGATCACTAGATCAAGACAAGTAGCTACAAGTGCTCCTTGAGCTGTCGGGTTAGAGGGAGAAGAAGGGCAAGGCTAGCTCTCCTTTTCTCTCTATGTGGTGTGTGTAATTCTATGAGACCAACCCTTTGCATGGGTGTCCCGGGGGTTTATATAGGCCTACCCCCCAGGGGTACAATGGTAATCCGGCTGGGCGCGGGTCCCAGCCATCAGTGTCTATGCTCGCCGGCTTCTCCGCCGGTCATTGGGGCCCGCCGACTGGTGGGTCCCGCCGGCTGCCGGCTTCTTGGCCGGCACGCCGGCCCCACCGCATGGGGGCTTTGTCGGCGGCTGGTTACTGTTGCCTCGCCTCTGATGACGAGGGCTTTGTCGAGGTAAGCATGGCTATAGTGTTGCCGCCTTGCGAGCTCTCACCGTAGCCTTACCTCGTCTTGTCTCCTTAATAGGGCGCATGCTTCGAGGGAGGGAGGTAGCCGGCTGTTTGGAGCCGGCCACATCCCTGGCCGACTAGAGGAGGCCGAGCCGTCTCCAGATGTCTCCCTGGCAAAGGGGCCCGCCGCCCGCGGGCCGTTCTGGCACCTGTCGTGGGTGACGTCGGGGCCAACATGGCTACAGTGCCGCACCGGACGGGGGATGGCTGGCCCGTACGGCGCCCTGTGGCCATGCCTGTTCCGGGATTCGGGGGTAGTGGGCTGTACTGCGGCCACGCCCCATCCTATCGCCGTTATGAGGGTACAGTCTTAGTGGGTGCAGTCTTGGCCGGCTTCTAGGAGTCGGCTTTCTTCATGGCCGGCTTCTGAGAGTCGGTCCTCTTGGGGCCAGCTTCCTGGAGTCGGCTATCTCGTATCTTTATTGGGGGAGGTTTTCTGAGACTGGGTCGCCTTCTGGGAGTCGGCCCTGGGGATAGCCGGACGGGGGGAAGGCGGCCCTATGCTTTGTATGCTTGAAGGCTCGAATGGCCTGACAATTTTTCGAAGAGCCAGGGGAGTCGGTTAGGCTACCCATGGCCATTTACTCCGACAATCGTCATGGTCAAGTAACATGACCTCCAGAACTGGATTACCGTACCACTCTGGTGCGGATCTTACTCTGGTTGACCTACGAGGTTCGGTAGTAACTTGATCTGAAGTTACATGATCATCATCATTAGCTTCCTCACTAATTGGTGTAGGAATCACTGGAACTGATTTCTGTGATGAACTACTTTCCAATTCGGGAGCAGGTACAGTTACCTCATCAAGTTCTACTTTCCTCCCACTCACTTCTTTCGAGAGAAACTCCTTCTCTAGAAAGGATCCATTCTTAGCAACGAATGTCTTGCCTTCGGATCTATGATAGAAGGTGTACCCAAATGTCTCCTTTGGTATCCTATGAAGACACATTTCTCCGATTTGGGTTTGAGCTTATCAGGATGAAACTTTTTCACATAAGCATCGCAACCCCAAACTTTAAGAAACGACAACTTTGGTTTCTTGCCAAACCATAGTTCATAACGCGTCGTCTCAACGGATTTAGATGGTGCCCTATTTAACGTGAATGCAGCTGTCTCGAATGCATAACCCCAAAACGATAGTGGTAAATCGGTAAGAGACATCATAGATTGCACTATATCCAATAAAGTACGGTTATGACGTTCAGACACACCATTAGGTTGTGGTGTTCCAGGTGGCATGAGTTTGTGAAACTATTCCACATTGTTTAAATTGAAGACCAAACTCATAACTCAAATATTCGTCTCCACGATCAGATCGTAGAAACATTATTTTCTTGTTACGATGATTTCCCACTTCACTCTGAAATTCTTTGAACTTTTCAAATGTTTCAGACTTATGTTTCATCAAGTTATACCCATATCTGCTCAAATCATCTGTGAAGGTCGGAAAATAACGATACACGCTGCGAGCCTCAACACTCATCGGACTACATACATCAGTATGTATTATTTCCAATAAGTCAGTTGCTCGCTCCATTGTTCCGGAGAACGGAGTCTTAGTCATCTTGCCCATGAGGCATGGTTCGCAAGCATCAAGTGATTCATAATCAAGTGATTCCAAAATGCCATCAGCATGGAGTTTCTTCATGCACTTTACACCAATATGACCTAAACGACAGTGCCACAATTAAGTTGCACTATCATTATTAACTTTGCATCTTTTTGGCTTCAATATTATGAATATGTGTATCACTACGGTCGAGATCCAACAAACTATTTTCATTGGGTTTATGACCATCGAAGGTTTTATTCATGTAAACAGAACAACAGTTATTCTCTGACTTTATGAATAACCGTATTGCAATAAACATGATCAAATCATATTCATGCTCAATGCAAACACCAAATAACATTTATTTAGCTTCAACACTAATCCCGAAAGTATAGGGAGTGTACGATGGTGATCTTATCAACCTTGGAATTACTTCCAACACACATCGTCACCTCGCCCTTAACTAGTCTCTGTTCATTTTGCAACTCCTGTTTCAAGTTACTACTCTTAGCAATAAAACGTATCAAATACTGAGGGGTTGCTATAAACACTAGTAAAGTACACATCGATAACATGTATATCAAATATACCTTTATTCATATTGCCATCCTTCTTATCCGCCAAATACTTGGGGTAGTTCTGCTTCCAGTGACCAGTCCCTTTGCAGTAGAAGCACTTAGTCTCAGGCTTAGGTCCAGACTTGGGCTTCTTCACTTGAGCAGCAACTTGCTTGTCGTTCTTCTTGATGTTCCCCTTCTTCCCTTTGACCTTTTCTTGAACTAGTGGTCTTGTCAACCATCAACACTTGATGCTTTTCTTGATTTCCACCTTCGTCGATTTCAGCATCACGAAGAGCTTGGGAATCATTTCCGCTATCCCTTGCATATTATAGTTCATCACAAAGTTCTAGTAACTTGGTGATAGTGACTAGAGAACTCTGTCAATCACTATCTTATCTGGAAGATTAACTCCCACTTGATTCAAGTGATTGTAGTACTCAGACATTCTGAGCACATGCTTACTGGCTGAGCAATTCTCCTCCATCTTGTAGGCAAAGTACTTGTCAAAGGTCTCATACCTTTCGACATGGGCATGAGTCTGAGATATTAATTTCAACTCTTGGAACATCTCATATGCTCTACGGCGCTTCAAAAACGTCTTTGAAGCCCTGATTCTAAGCCATAAAGCATGGTGCACTAAACTATCAAGTAGTCACCATACCGAGCTTTGCCAAACGTTCATAACATCTGCATATGCTCCTACAATAGGTCTGTCACCTAGCGGTGCATCAAGGACATAATTCTTCTGTGCAGCAATGAGGATAATCCTCAGATCACGGATCCAATCCCCATCATTTCTACTAACATCTTTCAACTTAGTTTTCTCTAGGAACATATCAAAATTAAAACAGGGGAGCTAAACGCGAGCTATTGATCTACAACATAGATATGCTAATACTACCAGGACTAAGTTCATGATAAATTAAAGTTCAATTAATCATATTACTTAAGAACTCCCACTTAGAAACACATCCCTCTAATCATCTAAGTGATCACGTGATCCAAATCAACTAAACCATGTCTGATCATCACGTGAAATGGAGTAGTTTTCAATGGTGAACATCACTATGTTGATCATATCTACTATATGATTCACACTCGACCTTTTGGTCTCAGTGTTCCGAGGCCATATCTGCATATGCTAGGCTCGTCAAGTTTAACCCGAGTATTTCTGCGTGTGCAAAACTGTCTTGCACCCGTTGTATGTGAACGTAGAGCTTATCACACCCGATCATCACGTGGTGTCTCGGCACGATGAACTTTGGCAACGGTGCATACTCAGGGAGAACACTTGTACCTTGAAATTTAGTGAGAGATCAACTTATAAAGCTACCACCGAACTAAGCAAAATAAGATGTATAAAAGCTAAACATCACATGCAATCAAAATATGTGACATGATATGGCCATCATCATCTTGTGCTTTTGATCTCCATCTCCAAAGTATTGTCATGATCTCCATTGTTACCGGCATGGCACCATGATCTCCATCATCTTGATCTTTTATCAACGTGTCGTCACATGGTCATCTCACCAGCTATTGCTTTTGCAACTATTGCTATCGCATAGCGATAAAGTAAAGCAATTACATGGCACTTGCATCTTATGCAATAAAGAGACAACCATAAGGCTCCTGCTAGTTGCCGATAACTTTAATAAAACATGTTCATCTCATACAACAATTTATATCTCATCATGTCTTGACCATATCACATCACAACATGCCCTACAAAAACAAGTTAGGCGTCCTCTACTTTGTTGTTGCAAGTTTTACGTGGCTGCTACAGGCTGAGCAAGAACCGTTCTTACCTACGCATCAAAACCACAACGATTTTTTGTCAAGTTTGTGCTGTTTTAACCTTCAACAAGGACCGGGCATAGCCATACTCGATTCAACTAAAGTTGGAGAAACTGACACCCGCCAGCCACCTGTGTGCGAAGCACGTCGATAGAACCAGTCTCGCGTAAGCATACGCGTAATGTCGGTCCGGGCCGCTTCATCCAACAATACCGCCGAATCAAAGTATGACATGTTGGTAAGCAGTATGACTAGTATCGCCCACAACTCACTTGTGTTCTACTCGTGCATATAACATCTACGCATAAACCTGGCTCTGATGCCACTGTTGGGGAACGCAGTAATTTCAAAAAAAATCCTACGCACACGCAAGATCATGGTGATGCATAGCAACGAGAGGGGAGAGTGTGTCCACGTACCCTCGTAGACCGATAGTGGAAGCGTTATGACAACGCGGTTGATGTAGTCGTACGTCTTCACGATCGACCGATCCTCAGTACCGAACGTAGGGCACCTCCATGTTCTGCACACGTTCAGCTCAGAGACGTCCCGCAAGCTCACAATCCAGTAGAGTTTCGCCGGAGAGTTTCGTCAGGACGATGGCGTGATGACGGTGATGATGATGCTACCGACGCAGGGCTTCACCTAAGCACCGCTACGATATTACCGGGGTGGATTATGGTGGAGCGGGGCACCGCACACGGCTAAGAGATCAATGATCAATTGTTGTGTCTCCAAGGGGTGCCCCCTCCCCGTATATAAAGGAGTGGAGGAGGGGGAGGGGGACGGCCTCCTATGGCGTGCCCAATGAGGAGTCCTACTCCCACCGGGAGTAGGACTTCCCCCTTCCAAGTAGGAGTAGGAGAGGAGAAGGAAGGGAGAGAAGGAGAGAAGGAAAAGGCCCCCCCCCACTCCTTGTCCAATTCGGACTAGAGGGGGAGGGGCCCGCGGCTGCCCTGGCCGACCCTCCTCTTCTCCCACTAGGGCCCATTAGGCCCAATATACTCCCCGGGGCGTTCCGGTAACCCCCCGGTATTCCGGTATATGTCCGAAACCTCCCGAAACACTTCCGGTGTCCGAACATAGTCGTCCAATATATCGATCTTTATGTCTTGACCATTTCGAGACTCCTCGCCATGTCTGTGATCATATCCGGGACTCCTAACTACCTTCGGTACATCAAAACACATAAACTCATAATACCGATCATCACCGAACGTTAAGCGTGCGGACCCTACGGGTTCGAGAACTATGTAGACATGACCGAGAAACATCTCCGGTCAATAACCAATAGCGGAACCTGGATGCTCATATTGGCTCCCACATATTCTATGAAGATTTTTATCGGTCAAACCGCATAACAACATACGTTGTTCCCTTTGTCATCGGTACGTTACTTGCCCGAGATTCGATCGTCGGTATCTCAATACCTAGTTCAATCTCGTTACCGGCAAGTCTCTTTACTCATTCTGCAATACATCATCCCGCAACTAACTCATTAGTTGCATTGCTTGCAAGGCTTATTATGATGTGTATTACCGAGAGGGCCCAGAGATACCTCTCCGACAATCGGAGTGACAAATCCTAATCTTGATCTATGCCAACCCAACAAGTACCTTCGGAGACACCTGTAGAGCACCTTTATAATCACCCAATTACATTGTGACGTTTGGTAGCACACAAAGTGTTCCTCCGGTATTCGGGAGTTGCATAATCTCATAGTCATAGGAACATGTATAAGTCATGAAGAAAGCAATAGCAACATACTAAACGATCAAGTGCTAAGCTAGCGGAATGGGTCATGTCAATCACATCATTCTCTAATGATGTGATCCCGTTTATCAAATGAAAACTCATGTCTATGGTTAGGAAACATATGTTGGGGAACGTAGTAATTTCAAAAAAAATTCCTACGCACACGCAAGATCATGGTGATGCATAGTAACGAGAGGGGAGAGTGTTGTCCACGTACCCTCGTAGACCGACAGCGGAAGCGCTATCACAACGCGGTTGATGTAGTCGTACGTCTTCACGATCCGACCGATCAAGTACCGAACGTACGGCACCTCCGAGTTCTACACACGTTCAGCTTGATGACGTCCCTCGAACTCCGATCCAGCCGAGTGTTGAGGGAGAGTTTCGTCAGCACGACGGCGTGGTGACGATGATGATGTTCCACCGACGCAGGGCTTCGCCTAAGCTCCGCAACGGTATTATCGAGGTGTAATATGGTGGAGGGGGGCACCGCACACGGCTAAGAGATCTCAAGGATCAATTGTTGTGTCTCTGGGGTGCCCCCCTGCCCCCGTATATAAAGGAGCAAGGGGGAGGCATCCGGCCAAGGGGAGAGGCGCGCCATAGGGGGGAGTCCTACTCCCACCGGGAGTAGGACTCCTCCTTTCCTTGTGGGAGTAGGAGAAGGGAAGGGGGAAGGAGAAAGAAGGAAGGGTGCGCCCCCCTTCCCTAGTCCAATTCGGACCAGACCATGGGGAGGGGTGCGGCCACCTTTTGAGGCCTTTCTCTCCTTTCCCGTATGGCCCATTAAGGCCCAATACGAATTCCCGTAACTCTCCGGTACTCCGAAAAATACCCGAATCACTCGGAACCTTTCCGAAGTCCGAATATAGTCGTCCAATATATCGATTTTTACGTCTCGACCATTTCAAGACTCCTCGTCATATCCCCAATCTCATCCGGGACTCCGAACTCCATCGGTACATCAAAACTCAATAAAACTGTCATCGTAACGTTAAGCGTGCGGACCCTACGGGTTCGAGAACTATGTAGACATGACCGAGACACGTCTCCTGTCAATAACCAATAGCGGGACCTGGATGCCCATATTGGCTCCCACATATTCTACGAAGATCTTTATCGGTCAGACCGCATAACAACATACGTTGTTCCCTTTGTCATCGGTATGTTACTTGCCCGAGACAATCTCGTTACCGGCAAGTCTCTTTACTCGTTCAATCTCGTTACCTAGTTCAATCTCGTTACCGGCAAGTCTCTTTACTCGTTCCGTAACACATCATCCCGCAACTAACTTATTAGTCACAATGCTTGCAAGGCTTATAGTGATGTGCATTACCGAGTGGGCCCAGAGATACCTCTCTGACAATCGGAGTGACAAATCCTAATCTCGAAATACGCCAACCCAACAAGTACCTTTGGAGACACCTGTAGAGCACCTTTATAATCACCCATTTACGTTGTGACGTTTGGTAGCACACAAAGTGTTCCTCCGGTAAACGGGAGTTGCATAATCTCATAGTCATAGGAACATGTATAAGTCATGAAGAAAGCAATAGCAACATACTAAACGATCGGGTGCTAAGCTAACGTAATGGGTCATGTCAATCACGTCATTCTCCTAATGAGGTGATCCCATTAATCAAATGACAACTCATGTCTATGGCTAGGAAACATAACCATCTTTGATTAACGAGCTAGTCTAGTAGAGGCATACTAGTGACACTCTGTTTGTCTATGTATTCACACATGTATTATGTTTCCGGTTAATACAATTCTAGCATGAATAATAAACATTTATCATGATATAAGGAAATATATAATACTTTATTATTGCCTCTAGGGCATATTTCCTTCAGTCTCCCACTTGCACTAGAGTCAATAATCTAGTTCACATCGCCATGTGATTTAACATCAATAATTCACATCACCATGTGATTAACACCCATAGTTCACATCTCTATGTGACCAACACTCAAAGGGTTTACTAGAGTCAATAATCTAGTTCACATCGCTATGTGATTAACACCAAAAGAGTACTAAGGTGTGATCATGTTTTGATTGTGAGATAATTTTAGTCAACGGGTGTGTCACATCCAGATCCGTAAGTATTTTGCAAATTTCTATGTCTACAATGCTCTGCACGGAGCTACTCTAGCTAATTGCTCCCACTTTCAATATGTATCTAGACCGAGACTTAGAGTCATCTAGATTAGTGTCAAAACTTGCATCGACGTAACCCTTTACGACGAACCTTTTGTCACTTCCATAATCGAGAAACATATCCTTATTCCACTAAGGATAATTTTGACCGCTGTCCAGTGATCTACTCCTAGATCACTATTGTACTCCCTTGCCAAAATCAGTGTAGGGTATACAATAGATCTGGTACACAGCATGGCATACTTTTTAGAACCTATGGCCAAGGCATAGGGAATGACTTTCATTCTCTTTCTATCTTCTGCCGTGGTCGGGCTTTGAGTCTTACTCAATTTCACACCATGTAACACAGGCAAGAAACTCTTTTCTTTGACTGTTCTATTTTGAACTACTTCAAAATCTTGTTAAGGTATGTACTCATTGAAAAAACTTATCAAGCGTCTTCATCTATCTCTATAGATCTTGATGCTCAATATGTAAGCAGCTTCACCGAGGTCTTTCTTTGAAAAACTCCTTTCAAACACTCCTTTATGCTTTGCAGAATAATTCTACATTATTTCCGATCAACAATATGTCATTCACATATACTTATCAGAAATGTTGTAGTGTTCCCACTCACTTTCTTGTAAATACAGGCTTCACCGCAAGTCTGTATAAAACTATATCCTTTGATCAACTTATCAAAGCGTATATTCCAACTCCGAGATGCTTGCACCAGTCCATAGATGGATCACTGGAGCTTGCATCTTTTGTTAGCACCTTTAGGATTGACAAAACCTTCTGGTTGCATCATATACAACTCTTCTTTAATAAATCCATTAAGGAATGTAGTTTTGTTTATCCATTTGCCAGATTTCATAAAATGTGGCAATTGCTAACATGATTCAGACAGACTTTAAGCATAGATACGAGTGAGAAACTCTCTCATCGTAGTCAACACCTTGAACTTGTCGAAAACCTTTTTGCGACAATTCTAGCTTTGTAGACAGTGACACTACTATCAGCGTCCGTCTTCCTCTTGAAGATCCATTTATTTTCTATGGCTTGCCGATCATCGGGCAAGTCAACCAAAGTCCATACTTTGTTCTTATACATGGATCTCATCTCAGATTTCATGGCCTCAAGCCATTTTGCGGAATTTGGTCTCACCATCGCTTCTTCATAGTTCGTAGGTTCGTCATGGTCTAGTAAAATAACCTCCAGAACAGGATTACCGTACCACTCTGGTGCGGATCTTACTCTGGTTGACCTACGAGGTTTAGTAATAACTTGATCTGAAGTTTCATGATCATCATCATTAACTTCCTCACTAATTGGTGTAGGTGTCTCAGAAACTGGTTTCTGTGATGAACTACTTTCCAATAAGGGAGCAGATACAATTACCTCATCAAGTTCTACTTTCCTCCCACTCACTTCTTTCGAGAGAAACTCCTTCTCTAGAAAGGATCCATTCTTAGCAACGAATGTCTTGCCTTCGGATCTGTGATAGAAGGTGTACCCAACTGTCTCCTTTGGGTATCCTATGAAGACACATTTCTCCGATTTGGGTTTGAGCTTATCAGGATGAAACCTTTTCACATAAGCATCGCAACCCCAAACTTTTAAGAAACGACAACTTTGGTTTCTTGCTAAACCACAGTTCATAAGGCGTCGTCTCAGCGGATTTTGATGGTGCCCTATGTAACGTGAATGTAGCTGTCTCTAATGCATAACCCCAAAACGATAGTGGTAAATTGGTAAGAGACATCATAGATTGCACTATATCCAATAAAGTACGGTTATGACGTTCGGACACACCATTATGCTGTGGTGTTCCAGGTGGCGTGAGTAGTGAAACTATTTCACATTGTTTTAACTGAAGGCCAAACTCGTAACTAAAATACTCTTCTCCACGATCAAATCGTAGAAACTTTATTTTCTTGTTACGATGATTTTCGCTTCACTCTGAAATTATATGAACTTTTCAAATGTTTCAGACTTCTGTTTCATTAAGTAGATATACCCATATCTGCTCAAATCATCTGTGAAGGTCAGAAAATAATGATACCTGCTACGAGCCTCAATATTCATCGGACCACATACATCTGTATGTATGATTTCCAACAAATCTGTTGCTCTCTCCATAGTTCCGGAGAACGGCGTTTTAGTCATCTTGCCCATGAGGCACGGTTCGCAAGCATCAAGTGATTCATAATCAAGTGATTCCAAAATCCCATCAGTATGGAGTTTCTTCATGCGCTTTACACCAATATGACCTAAACGGCAGTGCCACAAATAAGTTGCACTATCATTATTAACTTTGCATCTTTTGGCTTCAATATTATGAATATGTGTATCACTACGATCGAGATCCAACAAACCATTTTCGTTGGTGTGTATGACCATAGAAGGTTTTTATTCATGTAAACAGAACAACAATTGTTCTCTAACTTAAATGAATAACCGTATTGCAATAAACATGATCAAATCATATTCATGCTCAACGCAAACACCAAATAACACTTATTTAGTTTCAACACTAATCCCGAAAGTATAGGGAGTGTGCGATGATGATCATATCAATCTTGGAACTACTTCCAACACACATCGTCACCTCGCCTTTTACTAGTCTCTGTTTATTCTGCAACTCCCGTTTCGAGTTACTACTCTTTAGCAACTGAACCAGTATCAAATACTGAGGGGTTGCTATAAACACTAGTAAGTACACATCAATAACATGTATATCCAATATACCTTTGTTCACTTTGCCATCCTTCTTATCCACCAAATACTTGGGGCAGTTCCGCCTCCAGTGACCAGTTCCTTTGCAGTAGAAGCACTTAGTCTCAGGCTTAGGTACAGACTTGGGCTTCTTCACTTGAGTAGCAACTTGCTTGCCGTTCTTTTGAAGTTCCCCTTCTTCCCTTTGCCCTTTTCTTGAAACTAGTGGTCTCGTCAACCATCAACACTTGATGTTTTTCTTGATTTCTACCTTCGTCGATTTCAGCATCACGAAGAGCTCGGGAATTACTTTCGTCATCCCTTGCATACTATAGTTCATCACGAAGTTCTACTAACTTGGTGATGGTGACTAGAGAATTCTGTCAATCACTATTTTATCTGGAAGATTAACTCCCACTTGATTCAAGCGATTGTAGTACCCAGACAATCTGAGCACATGCTCACTAGTTGAGCGATTCTCCTCCATCTTTTAGCTATAGAACTTGTTGGAGACTTCATATCTCTCAACTCGGGTATTTGCTTGAAATATTAACTTCAACTCCTGGAACATCTCATATGGTCCATGACGTTCAAAACGTCTTTGAAGTCCCGATTCTAAGCCGTTAAGCATGGTGCACTAAACTATCAAGTAGTCATCATATTGAGCTAGCCAAACGTTCATAACGTCTGCATCTGCTCCTGCAATAGGTCTGTCACCTAGCGGTGCATCAAGGACATAATTCTTCTGTGCAGCAATGAGGATAATCCTCAGATCACGGATCCAATCCGCATCTTTGCTACTAACATCTTTCAACATAATTTTTCTCTAGGAACATATCAAAAATAAACACAGGGAAGCAACAACGCGAGCTATTGATCTACAACATAATTTGCAAAATACTATCAGGACTAAGTTCATGATAAGTTTAAGTTCAATTAATCATATTACTTAAGAACTCCCACTTAGATAGACATCCCTCTAATCCTCTAAGTGATCACGTGATCCATATCAACTAAACCATGTCCGATCATCACGTGAGATGGAGTAGTTTCAATGGTGAACATCACTATGTTGATCATATCTACTATATGATTCACGCTCGACCTTTCGGTCTCCGTGTTCCGAGGCCATATCTGTTATATGCTAGGCTCGTCAAGTTTAACTTGAGTATTCCGCGTGTGCAACTGTTTTGCACCCGTTGTATTTGAACGTAGAGCCTATCACACCCGATCATCACGTGGTGTCTCAGCACGAAGAACTTTCGCAACGGTGCATACTCAGGGAGAACACTTATACTTTGATAATTTAGTGAAGGATCATCTTATAATGCTACCGTCAAACAAAGCAAGATAAGATGCATAAAGGATTAACATCACATGCAATCAATATAAGTGATATGATATGGCCATCATCATCTTGTGCTTGTGATCTCCATCTCCGAAGCACCGTGCTTGATCACCATCGTCACCGGCTCGACACCTTGATCTCCATCGTAGTATCGTTGTCGTCTCGCCAAATAATTGCTTTTACGACTATCGCTACCGCTTAGTGATAAAGTAAAACTATTACATGATGATTGCATCTCATACAATAAAGCGACAACCATATGGCTCCTGCCAGTTGCCGATAACTCGGTTACAAAACATGATCATCTCATACAACAAATATATCACATCATGTCTTGACCATATCACATCACAACATGCCCTGCAAAAACAAGTTAGACGTCCTCTACTTTGTTGTTGCAAGTTTTACGTGGCTGCTACGGGCTTAGCAAGAACCGTTCTTACCTACGCATCAAAACCACAACGATAGTTTGTCAAGTTGGTGCTGTTTTAACCTTCGCAAGGACCGGGCGTAGCCACACTCGGTTCAACTAAAGTGAGAGAGACAGACACCCGCCAGTCACCTTTAAGCAACGAGTGCTCGCAACGGTGAAACCAGTCTCGCGTAAGCGTACGCGTAATGTCGGTCCGGGCCGCTTCATCTCACAATACCGCTGAACCAAAGTATGACATGATGGTAAGCAGTATGACTTATATCGCCCACAACTCACTTGTGTTCTACTCGTGCATAGCATCAACGCATAAAACCAGGCTCGGATGCCACTGTTGGGGAACGTAGTAATTTCAAAAAAATTCCTACGCACACGCAAGATCATGGTGATGCATAGCAACGAGAGGGGAGAGTGTTGTCCACGTACCCTCGTAGACCGACAGCGGAAGCGTTATCACAACGCGGTTGATGTAGTCGTACGTCTTCACGATCCGACCGATCAAGTACCGAAGTACGGCACCTCCGAGTTCTACACACGTTCAGCTCGATGACATCCCTCGAACTCCGGTCCAGCTGAGTGTTGAGGGAGAGTTTCGTCAGCACGACGGCGTGGTGACGATGATGATGTTCCACCGACGCAGGGCTTCGCCTAAGCTCCGCAACGGTATTATCGAGGTGTAATATGGTGGAGGGGGGCACCGCACATGGCTAAGAGATCTCAAGGATCAATTGTTGTGTCTCTGGGGTGCCCCCCTGCCCCCGTATATAAAGGAGCAAGGGGGAGGCAGCCGGCCAAGGGGAGAGGCGCGCCATAGGGGGGAGTCCTACTCCCATCGGGAGTAGGACTCCTCCTTTCCTTGTGGGAGTAGGAGAAGGGAAGGGGGAAGGAGAAAGAAGGAAGGGTGCGCCCCCCTTCCCTAGTCCAATTCGGACCAGACCATGGGGAGGGGTGCGGCCACCTTTTGAGGCCTTTCTCTCCTTTCCCGTATGGCCCATTAAGGCCCAATACGAATTCCCGTAACTCTCCGGTACTCCGAAAAATACCCGAATCACTCGGAACCTTTCCGAAGTCCGAATATAGTCGTCCAATATATCGATTTTTACGTCTCGACCATTTCGAGACTCCTCGTCATATCCCCGATCTCATCCGGGACTCCGAACTCCTTCGGTACATCAAAACTCAATAAAACTGTCATCGTAACGTTAAGCGTGCGGACCCTACGGGTTCGAGAACTATGTAGACATGACCGAGACACGTCTCCTGTCAATAACCAATAGCGGGACCTGGATGCCCATATTGGCTCCCACATATTCTACGAAGATCTTTATCGGTCAGACCGCATAACAACATACGTTGTTCCCTTTGTCATCGGTATGTTACTTGCCCGAGATTCGATCGTCGGTATCTCGATACCTAGTTCAATCTCGTTACCGGCAAGTCTCTTTACTCGTTCCGTAACACATCATCCCGCAACTAACTCATTAGTCACAATGCTTGCAAGGCTTATAGTGATGTGCATTACCGAGTGGGCCCAGAGATACCTCTCCGACAATCGGAGTGACAAATCCTAATCTCGAAATACGCCAACCCAACAAGTACCTTTGGAGACCTGTAGAGCACCTTTATAATCACCCATTTACGTTGTGACGTTTGGTAGCACACAAAGTGTTCCTCCGGTAAACGGGAGTTGCATAATCTCATAGTCATAGGAACATGTATAAGTCATGAAGAAAGCAATAGCAACATACTAAACGATCGGGTGCTAAACTAACGTAATGGGTCATGTCAATCACGTCATTCTCCCAATGAGGTGATCCCGTTAATCAAATGACAACTCATGTCTATGGCTAGGAAACATAACCATCTTTGATTAACGAGCTAGTCTAGTAGAGGCATACTAGTGACACTCTGTTTGTCTATGTATTCACACATGTATTATGTTTCCGGTTAATACAATTCTAGCATGAATAATAAACATTTATCATGATATAAGGAAATATATAATACTTTATTATTGCCTCTAGGGCATATTTCCTTCAACATAACCATTTTTGATCAATGAGCTAGTCAAGTAGAGGCATACTAGTGACACTCTGTTTGTCGATGTATTCGCACATGTATTATGTTTCCGGTTAATACAATTCTAGCATGAATTATTTATTACAGCAAGATCGCAAAGACTTCCCCCAAGTCTTCCAAAAGGTTCTACTTGGCACAAACACTAATTTAAAACATAAAAACACATCTAAACAGAGGCTGGATGAATTATTTATTACTAAACAGGAACAAAAAGCAAGGAACAAAAATAAAATTGGGTTGCCTCCCAACAAGCGCTATCGTTTAACGCCCCTAGCTAGGCATAAAGCAAGAATAGATCTAGGTATTGCCATTTTTGGTATTGGGAAAGAAAAGAGAAAATTTCTTGTCTATAGCATTTATCTTTCTATTTTGAGAAATCACATGGCCATTAATGGTAGAAGAAAGATTAAGCACGCTACGGAAATTTGCATCTAAGCTTGCTTTCATCTCTTTGACAATTTCATTTTGATAAAAGCACAAAAGAGAGGTGGATTCAACCTTCTCGCTCATGGGGTGCCCAAATATAGTTTTCATCTTTTCATAGGTATCTATGGCATCCCCCTCGAGAAAACCTTCTTCAAAAATAGAATCTATAACTTTCTTGAAAGAAGAGGGTCAGCCAACATAAAAGCTTTTTAAGTATATCTCAATTTGATATTGGGGCACATAGCTGGCTCGGATCCTTAATAGCCTATTCCAAGCATCTTTCAAAGACTTGTCAAGTAAATAACGAAAAATTCTGGGATCATCCTCTTCAAAATTATTCAAACTCTCATTGATAACCCCGGTTGGTCTTTCCATAGAATCATTATTTGTGAGCTTAGAAAGGACAGAGGGACTATCCAAAGTATTAAAACCCGGGGGAAAACCCCTAGCCCTTTTTGATTCAGACATGGCGGAAGAAAGGCAAACGGAAAAGAGGCCAATAAAACAGCAAAGTTGAAGTGGGGGAGAGGAAAACGAGAGGCAAATGGCAAATAATGTAATGCGAGGGATAAGAGTTTGTGATGGGTAATTGGTATGTCTTGAATTGAGCGTAGATCTCCCCGGCAACGGCGCCACAAATCCTTCTTGCTACCTCTTGAGCATGCGTTGGTTTTCCCTTGAATAGGAAAGGATGATGCAGCAAAGTAGCATAAGTATTTCCCTCAGTTTTTGAGAACCAAGGTATCAATCCAGTAGGAGACTACACGCAAATCGCCTAGTACCTGCACAAACAATCAAGAACCTTGCAACCAACGCGATAAAGGGGTTGTCAATCCCTTCACGGCCACTTGCAAAAGTGAGATCTGATAAAGATAATAATATAATATTTTTGGTATTTTTGTCGTATAGATTGGAAAAGTAAAGATTGCAAAATAAACAGCGACAGAAATAGCTAATTGACGGAAAGCTAATATGGTGTAAAATGGACCCGGGGGCCATAGGTTTCACTAGTGGCTTCCCTCAAGATAGCATATATTACGGTGGGTGAAAAAATTACTGTCGAGCAAGAAAAGCGCATAGTTATGAGAATATCTAGGCATGATCATAAACATAGGCATCACGTCCGTGTCAAGTAGACCGAAACGATTCTGCATCTACTACTATTACTCCACACATCGACCGCTATCCAGCATGCATCTAGAGTATTAAGTTCATAAGAACAGAGTAACGCATTAGGCAAGATGACATGATGTAGAGGGATAAACTCAAGCAATATGATATAAACCCCATCTTTTTATCCTCGATGGCAAAAATACAATATGTGCCTTGCTGCCCCTACTGTCACTAGGAAAGGACACCGCAAGATTGAACCCAAAGCTAAGCACTTCTCCCATTGCAAGAAAGATCAATCTAGTAGGCCAAACTAAACCGATAATTCAAAGAGACTTGCAAAGATATCAAATCATGCATATAAGAATTCAGAGAAGAATCAAATATTGTTCATAGATAATCTTGATCATAAACCCACAATTCATCGGATCTCGGCAAACACGCCGCAAAAGAATTACATCGAATAGGTCTCCAAGAAAATCGAGGAGAACTTTGTATTGAGATCCAAAGAGAGAGAAGAAGCCATCTAGCTAATAACTATGGACCCGAAGGTCTGAAGTAAAATACTCACACATCATCAGAGAGGCTATGGTGTTGATGTAGAAGCCCTCCGTGATCGAATCCCCCTCCGGCGGAGCGCCGAAAAAGGCCCCAAGATGGGATCTCACGGGTACAGAAGGCTGCGGCGGTGGAAAAGTGGTTTCGTGGCTCCCCTGGTTGTTTTCAGGGTATAAGAGTATATATAGGCGAAAGAAGTAGGTCGGTGGAGCCATGAGGGGCCCACGAGGGTGGGGGCGCGCCTACCTACCTCGTGGCCGCCTCGTTGCTTCCTTGACGTCCACTCCAAGTCTCCTGGATTGCATTTGTTCCAAAAAAGATCCTCGCGAAGGTTTCGTTCCGTTTGATATTCCTTTTCTGCGAACACTGAAATAGGCAAAAAATAGCAACTGCCACTGGGCCTCCGGTTAATAGGTTAGTCCCAAAATAATATAAAATAGCATATTAAAGCCCATTAAACATCCAAAACAGATCATATAATAGCATGGAACAATCAAAAATTATAGATACGTTGGAGACGTATCACACATCATTGGGATCAAGGTTGACACGGCCGCCGCGAGCAATGATGAAGCCGTAGGTTGCCTTTGTCTTGGTTGAATTGCAGAGGTCCTCTGCCCATTCCTTGTGGGGCATCAGGCTCTCGATGAGCACTGGTGACGGCGGCTCTTCGGGTGGGTCGTCGATCTTGCCGCCGAGCAGCTCTGGATCTTTTGCACAGTGGATGGCAAACTGCTCATCACACCTCCTCTGCAATATGTCGACTGTGCTCCTAAGGACTGTGACGCTGATATCGCTGCCGATGGGCTATGGTGCCTGCACCAGCCGATGAAGCTCTTGCTCCCCGACCTGCTCCGTCTCGTTCCCCTCGCCGAAGATGTAACGCAGGTAGGCGTCGTTGTCAGAGCTTTGGTCTTTTCCTGGCATCCTTGGAATAACTAATGGTAGATGGGTGAGGACAAGATCTTCGCAGAGTGTCGCGGCGATGCGTTGCCGCCTGGGTTATATGCAGCAAGCCGTTAGCTGGTGGTGGGAAAACGGTGAGGGAATAGGCATGGATTTCACAATTCACCCATGTGGAGCGCGAGAAGCATTCGCTGGAGCGCGGGAAGACTAAGTGGAGCACACACACAACCCGAATATCGTATCCGGTGCCACGTGTTATCTATCACACCAGTGTTCACATAAGGAAACGTATGTGTAACTTACTAATCATCGCACACGAGTACTCGTAGACGCATCGTGTGCGATACTCCTAGCCACCGCAACCAACTAGTTTGCATTTTTCAAAGTTTTTTGTACACACAGATGATATGTCTCCAACGTATCTATAATTTTTTATTGTTCCATGCTATTATATTATCTGTTTTGGATGTTTAATGGGCTTTATCATACACTTTATATTATTTTTGGGACTAACCTACTAACCAAAGGCCCAGTGCAAATTGCTGTTTTTTTGCCTATTTCAGTGTTTCGCAGAAAAGGAATATCAAACGGAATCCAAACGGAATGAAACCTTCGGGAGAGTGATTTCTGGAACAAACGCAATCCAGGAGACTTGGAGTGGACGTCAAGAAAGAAACGAGGAGGCCACGAGGCAGGAGGGCGCGCCCCCCACCCTTGTGGGCCCCTCGTGGCTCCCATGACATACTTCTTTTGCCTATATATACTCATATACCCCAAAAACATCCGAGAGCACCACGAAACCCTATTTCCACCACCGCAACCTTCTGTACCCATGAGATCCCATCTTGGGGCCTTTTCTGGCGCTCCGCCGGAGGGGGAATCGATCACGGAGGGCTTCTACATCAACACCATAGCCTCTCCGATGATGTGTGAGTAGTTTACCACAGACCTTCGAGTCCATAGTTATTAGCTAGATGGCTTCTTCTCTCTCTTTGGATCTCAATACAAAGTTCTCCTCGATCTTCTTGGAGATCTATTCAATGTAATTCTTTTTGCGGTGTGTTTGCCGAGATCCGATGAATTGTGGGTTTATGATCAAGATTATCTATGAACAATATTTGGTTCTTCTCTGAATTCTTATATGTATGATTTGATATCTTTGCAAGTCTCTTCGAATTATCAGTTTGGTTTGGCCTACTAGATTGATCTTTCTTGCAAT
The DNA here is from genome assembly GCF_018294505.1 of Triticum aestivum. Taxonomy (NCBI): domain Eukaryota; kingdom Viridiplantae; phylum Streptophyta; class Magnoliopsida; order Poales; family Poaceae; genus Triticum; species Triticum aestivum. Next base: position 77,067,820 of record NC_057802.1, on the reverse strand, counting down.
GGGAGAAGTGCTTAGCTTTGCGTTCAATCTTGAGGTGTCCTTTCCCAGTGACAGCAGGGGCAGCAAGGCACGTATTGTATTGTTGCCATCGAGGATAAAAAGATGGGGTTTATATCATATTGCTTGAGTTTATCCCTCTACATCATGTCATCTTGCCTAATGTGTTACTCTCTTCTTATGAACTTAATACTCTAGATGCATGCTGGATAGCGGTCGATGTGTGGAGTTATAGTAGTAGATGCAAAATCGTTTCGGTCTACTTGTCGCGGACATGATTCCTATATACATGATCATGCCTAGATATTCTCATAACTATGCACTTTTCTATCAATTGCTCGACAGTAATTTGTTCACCCACCGTAATACTTATGCTATCTTGAGAGAAGCCACTAGTGAAACCTATGGCCCCCGGGTCTATTTTCCATCATATAAGTTTACAATATATTTTACTATGCAATCTTTACTTTCAATCTATATCATAAAAAATACCAAAAATATTTATCTTTTTATCTCTATCAGATCTCACTTTTTCAAGTGGCCGTGAAGGGATTGACAACCCCTTTATCGCGTTGGTTGCAAGGTTCTTATTTGTTTGTGTAGGTACGAGGCGACTTGCGTGAAGTCTCCTACTGGATTGATACCTTGGTTCTCAAAAACTGAGGGAAATACTTACGCTACTTTGCTGCATCACCCTTCCCTCTTCAAGGGAAAACCAACACAGTGCTCAAGTGGTAGCAAGAAGGATTTCTGGCGCCGTTGCCGGGGATTTTTGCACCAAGTCAAGGCAAGAGTTGATCTCCCAGCAACTAGCCAATTTCTGGCGTCGTTGCCGGGGAGATCTACGCTTAAGTCAAGACATACCAAGTACCCATCACAAACTCTTATCCCTCGCATTACATTATTTGCCCTTTGCCTCTCGTTTTCCTCTCCCCCACTTCACCTTTGCCTTTTCTTCGCCTTCTTCCCGTATGTATCTTTGTATGTGTTTCCATGTGCCTTCTATTTAATTGCATCTTTGCTTGCTAAAAACCTATTGATATGGATCCACTTAAAGTGTTCTACTTGGATCATCTTCGATCCTTATGCGCTCGTGCTGAAACCCCAACTAGCCTAGTTGATGGGAAATCTTTCGATGGGCATGCTCATTTTGTGCGTCACCGTTTGTCTGAAAAAGGGAGACTCTTATGGGATCAAATAAACAGATTGTTGTGTTATGCTTGGAGTCTTTGTGAAATTTATGATTTTACTTGTTGCTCTAAGAACCCTAAAAAACACCTCCCCTACCTATCTGATTTTAATGATAATGAAATCTTATCTTCTTATGCAAAGGGTGTTTATAGTTACTACAATATCGAACAAATTGAAGAATTTGTTGCTTTTAAGGGTGCTTATGAAGTTGCTTCTTTGATTGAAAAGTATGATATTACTCTCTACGAATCTGAAAATTTTGACATACTTAAATATTGCTATGACAACTATGCTCATAATGTCTATGTCAAAGAATTTATTGAAAGAATGACGGTTGCTTCTGAGGAAAATAATGATATGCATGAATCTATAGATAATGATGATTCCGATGATTTGATTGAAATATCCCTTGATGGACATGATGCTTGTTATTCCTGTGGCCATGATGCCAATATTTATGAAGATCAATTTGCTATAGTTCCTTATGTTAAACATGAGATCGTTGCTATTGCACCCATACTTGGTAGTTCCTTCGATAAAAAGCATGATTGCAAGGATGTTATTATAAATTCTCTTAATGCCAATTGTGTTAATAATATTCAAAACCCTAAGCTTGGGGATGCTAGTTTTTCTATGTCTACTATTTGTTGCAATGATCATGATTGGGGTGATTCTTTTTATGATCTTCAAAATTTATTTAAGCCCCATGATGAATATGAGATTGATATTAGTTTTTGCAATAGTATTGAAAGTGGGTTTGGAAGAGTGTCAACTTTAGATCCCACATATTTGGAGAATGTTCAATCTTATGAAGTTTTTGATAAAAGTGGGTTTGGAGAGGTCATGACTTTAGTTAATGTTAATCCCACTATTTTGGAAGAGCGTCAACTTTGCATACATATGGATCGTGTTAAGAATATGTTTTGTGATAGCTATATTGTTGAATTTTCTTATGATCCTACATGTAATTATTATGAGAGAGGAAAATATGGTTGTAGAAATTTTCATGTTACTAAATTACCTCTCTTTATGTTGAGATTGCTATTGTTTCTTTCCGCTTCCTTGCATATGCTAGTTTTTGCTTGCCTTGATAATTTGTTTGCCTATAAGATGCCTATGCATAGGAAGTATGTTAGACTTAGATGTGTTTGTCACGTGTTTTATGATGCTCTCTTTGTGCTTCAATTCTTGTCTTTCATGTGAGCATCATTAAAATTATCAATGCCTAGCTAAAAAGGCTTTAAAGAAAAGCGCTTGTTGGGAGGCAACCCACTTTTATTTTTGTTTCTTGATTTTTGTTTCTGTTTAGTAATAAATAATTCATCTAGCCTCTGTTTATATGTGTTTTTATGTTTTAATTAGGGTTTGTGCCAAGTAGAACCTTTGGGAAGACTTGGGTGAAGTCTTTGCGATCTTGCTGTAAAAAACAGAAACTTTAGCGCTCACGAGATTAGCTGCCATTTTTTACTGAAGAGTGATTTTAGGTTGATTATTTTTTCAGATTATTAATAGACAAATTCCTCACGTCCAACAATTTATTTCAGAATTTTTGGAGTTCCAGAAGTATACGTTTGATACAGATTACTACAGACTGTTCTGTTTTTGATAGATTCTGTTTTTCGTGTGTTGTTTGCTTATTTTAATGAATCTATGGCTAGTATCGGGGGGTATGAACCATAGATAAGTTGTAATACAGTAGGTTTAACACCAATATAAATAAAGAATGAGTTCATTACAGTACCTTAAAGTTGTGGTTTGTTTTCTTATACTAACGGAGCTCATGAGATTTTCTGTTGAGTTTTGTGTTGTGAAGTTTTCAAGTTTTTGGGTAAAGATTTGATGGATTATGGAATAAGGAGTGGCAAGAGCCTAAGCTTGGGGATTCCCAAGGCACCCCTAGGTAAAATTCAAGGACAACCAAAAGCCTAAGCTTGGGGATGCCCCGGAAGGCATCCCCTCTTTCGTCTTCGTCCATCGGTAACTTTACTTGATGCTATATTTTTATTCACCACATGATATGTGTTTTGCTTGGATCGTATTGTATGATTTGAGTCTTTGATTTTTAGTTTACCACAATCATCCTTGCTGTACACACCTTTTGGGAGAGACACACATGAATCGGAATTTATTAGAATAATCTATGTGCTTCACTTATATCTTTTAAGATAGATAATTTTGCTCTAGTGCTTCACTTATATCTTTTACAGCACGGTGGTGGTTTTATTTTATAGAAATTGTTGATCTCTCATGCTTCACTTATATTATTTTGAGAGTCCTTTAGAACAGCATGGTTATTTGCTTTGGCTATAAAATTAGTCCTAATATGATAGGCATCCAAGATTGGTATAATAAAAACTTTCATAAAAAGTGCATTGAATACTATGAGAAGTTTGATACTTGATGATTGTTTTGAGATATGAAGATGGTAATATTAGAGTCGTGCTAGTTGAGTAGTTGTGAATTTGGGAAATACTTGTGTTGAATTTTGCAAGTCCCGTAACATGCACGTATGGTAAACGTTGTGTAAAAAATTTGAAGCATGAGGTGTTCTTTGATTGTCATCCTTATGAGTGGCGGTCGGGGACGAGCGATGGTCTTTTCCTACCAATCTATCCCCCTAGGAGCATGCGTGTAATGCTTGGTTTTTGATGACTTGTAGATTTTTGCAATAACTATATGAGTTCTTTATGACTAATGTTGAGTCCATGGATTATACGCACTCTCACCTTTCCATCATTGCTAGCCTCTTCGGTACCGTGCATTGCCCTTTCTCACCTTGAGAGTTGGTGCAAACTTCGCCGGTGCATCCAAACCCCGTGATATGATATGCTCTATCACACATAAACCTCCTTATATCTTCCTCAAAACAGCAACCATACCTACCTATTATGTCATTTCCATAGCCATTCCGAGATATATTGCCATGCAACTTTCCACCGTTTCATTTATTATGACACGCTTCATCATTGTCATATTGCCTTGCATGATCATGTAGTTGACATCGTATTTATGGCAAAGCCACCATGCATAATTTATCATACATGTCACTCTTGATTCATTGCCCATCCCGGTACACCGCCGAAGGCATTCATATAGATTCATATTTTGTTCTAGTATCGAGTTGTAATCATTGAGTTGTAAATAGATAGAAGTGTGATGATCATCATTAATAGAGCATTGTCCCAAAAAAAGAGAAGAAGAAGAAAGGCCAAATAAAAAAAAGGCCCAAAAAAAGATAAAAGAAATAAAAAGGGACAATGCTACTATCCTTTTCTCCACACTTGTGCTTCAAAGTAGCACCATGACCTTTATGATAGAGAGTCTCTTATTTTGTCACTTTCATATACTAGTGGGAATTTTTCATTATAGAACTTGGCTTGTATATTCCAACAATGGGCTCCCTCAAATGCCCTAGGTCTTTCTGAGCAAGCAAGTTGGATGCACACCCACTTAGTTTCTTTTGTTGAGCTTTCATACATTTATAGCTCTAGTGCATCCGTTGCATGGCAATCCCTACTCCTTGCATTGACATCAATTGATGGGCATCTCCCTAGCCCGTTGATTAGCCGCGTCAATGTGAGACTTTCTCCTTTTTGTCTTCTCCACATAACCCCCATCATTATACTCTATTCCACCCATAGTGGTATATCCATGGCTCACGCTCATGTATTGCGTGAATGTTGAAAAAGTTTGAGATTACTAAAGTATGAAACAATTGCTTGGCTTGTCATCGGGGTTGTGCATGATGAGAGCATTCTTGTGTGATGAAAATGGAGCATGACCAAATTATATGATTTTGTAGGGATGAACTTTCTTTGGCCATGTTATTTTGAGAAGACATAATTGCTTAGTTAGTATGCTTGAAGTATTATTATCTTTATGTCAACATTAAACTTTTATCTTGAATCTTTCGGATCTGAACATTCATGCCACAATAAAGAAAATTACATTGAGAATTATGCTAGGTAGCATTCCACATCAAAAATTCTGTTTTTATCATTTACCTACTCAAGGACGAGCAGGAATTAAGCTTGGGGATGCTTGATACGTCTCCAACGCATCTATAATTTTTTATTGTTCCATTCTATTATATTATTTGTTTTGGATGTTTAATGGGCTTTATCATACACTTTTATATTATTTTTGGGACTAACCTACTAACCAAAGGCCCAGTGCAAATTGCTGTTTTTTGCCTATTTCAGTGTTTCGCAGAAAAGGAATATCAAACGGAATGAAACCTTCAGGAGAGTGATTTTTGGAACAAAGGCAATCCAGTAGACTTGGAGTGGACGTCAAGAAAGAAACGAGGAGGCCACGAGGCAGGAGGGCGCGCCCAGGGGGTAGGCGTGTCCCCCACCCTCGTGGGCCCCTCGTGGCTCCCCTGACCGACTTCTTTCGCCTATATATACTCATATACCCCAAAAACATCCGAGAGCACCACGAAACCCTATTTCCACCGCCGCAACCTTCTGTATCCGTGAGATCCCATCTTGGGGCCTTTTCCGGCGCTCCGCCGGAGGGGGAATCATCACAGAGGGCTTCTACATCAACACCATAGCCTCTCCGATGGTGTGAGAGTAGTTTACCACAGACCTTCGGGTCCATAGTTATTAGCTAGATGGCTTCTTCTCTCTCTTTGGATCTCAATACAAATTTCTCCTCGATCTTCTTGGAGATCTATTCGATGTAATTCTTTTTGCGGTGTGTTTGTCGAGATCCGATGAATTGTGGGTTTATGATTAAGATTATCTATGAACAATATTTGGTTCTTCTCTGAATTCTTATATGTATGATTTGATATCTTTGCAAGTCTCTTGGAATTATCAGTTTGGTTTGGCCTACTAGATTGATCTTTCTTGCAATGGGAGAAGTGCTTAGCTTTGGGTTCAATCTTGCGGTGTCCTTTCCCAGTGACAGCAGGGGCAGCAAGGCACGTATTGTATTGTTGCCATCGAGGATAAAAAAATGGAGTTTATATCATATTGCTTGAGTTTATCCCTCTACATCATGTCATCTTGCCTAATGTGTTACTCTGTTCTTATGAACTTAACACTCTAGATGCATTCTGGATAGCGGTCGATGTGTGGAGTAATAGTAGATGCAGAATCGTTTCGGTCTACTTGTCACGGACGTGATGCCTATATACGTGATCATGCCTAGATATTCTCATAACTATGCACTTTTCTATCAATTGCTCGACGGTAATTTGTTCACCCACCGTAATACTTATGCTATCTTGAGAGAAGCCACTAGTGAAACCTATGGCCCCCGGGTCTATTTTCCATCATATAAGTTTCCAATCTATTTTACATTGCAATCTTTACTTTCAATCTATATCATAAAAAATACCAAAAATATTTATCTTTTTATCTCTATCAGATCTCACTTTTGCAAGTGGCCGTGAAGGGATTGACAACCCCTTTATCGCGTTGGTTGCAAGGTTCTTATTTGTTTGTGTAGGTACGAGGCGACTTGCGTGAAGTCTCCTACTGGATTGATACCTTGGTTCTCAAAAACTTAGGGAAATACTTACGCTACTTTGCTGCATCACCCTTTCCTCTTCAAGGGAAAACCAACGCAGTGCTCAAGAGGTAGCAACAGAATCGCACACAAACTAACTGTATTAACCGTCTATGTCGTAATTTCTCACTGCAAACAGTTCATCCGAGTAGGCTGTTTGCCACGTATCACACACATCTTGTTAAGTTGAACCGTTTATGTTTCGTTCGCTAATCGAAAACAGTTCGTCCGAGTGAACCGTATGCCCTATATCACATACACCTTGATCTGGCTAATCGTTTATGTTGCACTCCCTAATAGCAAACGGTTCATCGGAGCAAACTGTATGCCGTATATCACACACACATTGATATGGCTGCCCATTTATATTGTTCTGCCTCATCGCAAACAGTTCGAACGGGTTAACCGTGTGCCCTGAATCGCACACGCAACTAAAATCTGAACCGTGTTTGATGGCTCCGCCATCGCAAATGTTTTGCACCTTTTTGACGGTTTTTTTAATCCCCGTTGTGATTAATGCATCGCACACAGTTTCGTCAAAAGGGTCTTTGATCATAGTGTCATGTTAGCAGCATCCTGCAGTAGTGTAGTCTAGTAGAGGCATACTAGGGACACTATGTTTTGTCTATGTATTCACACATGTATCAAGTTTCCGGTTAATACAATTCTAGCATGAATAATTAAAAATTTATCATGATATAAGGAAATATAAATAACAACTTTATTATTGCCTCTAGGGCATATTTCCTTCAGTCTCCTACTTGCACTAGAGTCAATAATCTAGATTACACAGTAATGATTCTAACACCCATGGAGTTTTGGTGCTGATCATGTTTTGCTCGTGGAAGAGGCTTAGTCAACGGGTCTGCAACATTCAGATCCGTATGTATCTTGCAAATCTCTATGTCTCCCACCTGGACTTGGTCCCGGATGGAATTGAAGCGTCTCTTGATGTGCTTGGCCCTCTTGTGAAATCTGGATTCCTTTGCCAATGCAATTGCACCAATATTGTCACAAAATATTTTCATTGGACCCGATGCACTAGGTATGACACCTAGATCGGATATGAACTCCTTCATCCAGACTCCTTCATTTGCTGCTTCTGAAGCAGCTATGTACTCCGCTTCACACGTAGATCCCGCCACGACGGTCTGCTTGGAACTGCACCAACTGACCGCTCCACCATTCCATAAATGTGTATCCACTTTGCGACTTAGAGTCATCCGGATCAGCATCAAAGCTAGCATCGACGTAACCATTTACGACAAGCTCTTTGTCACCTCCATAAACGAGAAACATATCCTTAGTCCTTTTCAGGTATTTCAGGATGTTCTTGACCGCTGTCCAGTGATCCACTCCTGGATTACTTTGGTACCTCGCTACTAAACTTATAGCAAGGCACACATCAGGTCTGGTACACAGCATTGCATACATGATAGAACCTATGGCTGAGGCATAGGGAATGACTTTCATTTTCTCTCTATCTTCTGCAGTGGTCGGGCATTGAGTCTGACTCAACTTCACACCTTGTAACACAGGCAAGAACCCTTTCTTTGACTGATCCATTTTGAACTTTTTTCAAAACTTTATCAAGGTATGTGCTTTGTGAAAGTCCAATTTAAGCGTCTTGATCTATCTCTATAGATCTTGATGCCCAATATATAAGCAGCTTCACCGAGGTCTTTCATTGAAAAATTCTTTATTCAAGTATCCTTTTATGCTATCCAGAAATTCTATATCATTTCCAATCAACAATATTTCATCCACATATAATATTAGAAATGCTACAGAGCTCCCACTCACTTTCTTGTAAATACAGGCTTCTCCAAAAGTCTGTATAAAACCATATGCTTTGATCACACTAGCAAAGTGTATATTCCAACTCCGAGAGGCTTGCACCAGTCCATAAATGGATCGTTGGAGCTTGCACACTTTGTTAGCACCTTTTGGATCGACAAAACCTTCTGGTTGCATCATATACAACTCTTCTTTAAGAAAACCATTAAGGAATGCAGTTTTGACATCCATTTGCCAAATTTCATAATCATAAAATGCGGCAATTGCTAATATGATTCGGACAGACTTAAGCATCGCTACGGGTGAGAAGGTCTCATCGTAGTCAACCTCTTGAACTTGTCAAAAACCTTTTGCAACAAGTCGAGCTTTGTAGACAGTAACATTACCGTCAGCGTCAGCCTTCTTCTTGAAGATCCATTTATTCTCCATGGCTTGCCGATCATCGGGCAAGTCAACCAAAGTCCACACTTTGTTCTCATACATGGATCCCATCTCAGATTTCATGGCCTCAAGCCATTTCGCGGAATCCGGGCCCATCATCGCTTCCTCATAGTTCGTAGGTTCATCATGGTCTAGTAACATGACTTCCAGAACAGGATTACCATACAACTCTGGTGCGGATCGTACTCTGGTTGACCTATGAGGTTTGGTAGTAACTTGATCTGAAGTTTCATGATCATCATCGTTAACTTCCTCACTAATTGGTGTAGGCATCATTGGAACTGATTTCTGTGATGAACCATTTTCCAATTCGAGAGAAGGTACAACTACCTCATCAAGTTCTACTTTCCTCCCACTCACTTCTTTCGAGAGAAACTCCTTCTCTAGAAAGGATCCATTCTTAGCAACAAAGATCTTGCCTTCGGATCTGTGATAGAAGGTCTACCCAATAGTTTCCTTTGGGTATCCTATGAAGACGCATTTCTCTGATTTGGGTTCGAGCTTATCAGGTTGAAGCTTTTTCACATAAGCATCGCAGCCCCAAACTTTAAGAAACGACAACTTAGGTTTCTTTGCCAAACCACAGTTCATATGGTGTTGTCTCAACAGATTTAGATGGTGCCCTATTTAACATGAACGTAGTTGTCTCTAAAGCATAACCCCAAAACAATAGTGGTAAATTGGTAAGAGACATCATAGATTGCACCATATCTAATAAAGTACGGTTACGACGTTTGGACACACCATTACGTTGTGGTGTTCCATGTGGCGTGAGTTGCGAAACTATTCCACATTGTTTCAAATGAAGACCAAACTCGTAACTCAAATATTCGCCTCCACGATCAGATCGTAGAAACTTTATTTTTCTTGTTACGATGATTTTCTACTTCACTCTGAAATTCTTTGAACTTTTCAAATGTTTCACGCTTATGTTTCATTAAGTAGATATACCCATATCTGCTCAAATCATCTGTGAAGGTCAGACAATAACGATACTGCGAGCCTCAACAATCATTGGACCGCATACATCAGTATGTATTATTTCCAATAAGTTAGTGGCTTGCTCCATTGTTCTGGAGAATGGAGTCTTAGTCATCTTGCCCATGAGGCATGGTTCGCAAGCATCAAGTGATTCATAATCAAGTGATTCCAAAATCCCATCTGCATGGAGTTTCTTCATGCACTTTATACCAATATGACCTAAACGGCAGTGCCACAAATAAGTTGCACTATCATTATTAACTTTGCATCTTTTGGCTTCAATATTATGAATATGTGTATCACTACGATCGAGATTCAATAAAAATAGACCACTCATCAAGGGTGCATGACCATAAAAGATATTATTCATATAAATAGAACAACCATTATTCTATGATTTAAATGAATAACCGTCTTGCATCAAACAAGATCCAGATATAATGTTCATGCTCAACGCTGGCACCAAATAACAATTATTTAGGTCTAAAACTAATCTCGAAGGTAGATGTAGAGGTAGCGTGCCGACGGCGATCACATGGACCTTGGAACCATTTCCGACGTGCATCGTCACCTCGTCCTTAGCCAATCTTCCTTTAATCCGTAGCCCCTGTTTCGAGTTGCAAATATGAGCAACGAAACTAGTATCAAATTTCCAGGCGCTACTACGAGCATTAGTAAGGTACACATCAATAACATGTATATCAAATATACCTTTCACTTTGACATCCTTCTTACCCGCCAAATACTTGGGGCAGTTCTGCTTCCAGTGACTAGTCCCTTTGCAGTAGAAGCACTCAGTTTCAGGCTTAGGTCTAGACTTGGGCTTCTTCCCGGGAGCAGCAACTTGCTTGCTATTCTTCTTGAAGTTCCCCTTCTTCCCTTTGCCCTTTTTCTTGAAACTAGTGGTCTTGTTAACCATCAACACTTGATGCTCCTTCTTGATTTCTACCTCCGCAGCCTTTAGCATTGCGAATAGCTCGGGAATTGTCTTTTCCATCCCTTGCATATTATAGTTCATCACGAAGCCTTTATAGCTTGGTGGCTATGATTGAAGAACTCTATCAATGACACTATCATCAGGAAGATTAACTACCAGCTGAGTCAAGTGGTTATGGTACCCAGACATTCTGAGTATGTGTTCACTGACAGAACTGCTCTCCTCCATCTTGCAGCTATAGAACTTGTTGGAGACTTCATATCTCTCAACTCGGGCATTTGCTTGAAATATTAACTTCAACCCCTAGAACATCTCATATGCCCCATGACGTTCAAAACATTTTTGAAATCCCGATTCTAAGCTGTAAAGCATGGCACACTGAACTATCGAGTAGTCATCAGATTTAGCTTGCCAGACGTTCATAACGTCCGGAGTTGCTCCTGCAGCAGGCCTTGCACCTATTGGTGCTTCTAGGATGTAATTCTTCTGTGCAGCAATGAGGATAATCCTCAAGTTACGGACCCAGTCCGTGTAGTTGCTACCATCATCTTTCAACTTAGCTTTCTCTAGGAACGCATTAAAATTCAAGGGAACGGTAGCATGGGCCATTGATCTACAACAACATAGATATACAAAAACTATCAGGTACTAAGCTCATGATAAATTAAAGTTCAATTAATCATATTACTTAAGAACTCCCACTTAGATAGACATCCCTCTAGTCATCTAAATGATCACGTGATCCATATCAACTAAACCATGTCCGATCATCATGTGAGATGGAGTAGTTTTCAATGGTGAACATCTCTATGTTGATCATATCTACTATATGATTCACGTTCGACCTTTCGGTCTCAGTGTTCCGAGGCCATATCTGCATATGCTAGGCTCGTCAAGTTTAACCCGAGTATTCTGCACGTGCAAAACTGTCTTACACCCATTGTATGTGAACGTAGAGCTTATCACACCCAATCATCATGTGGTGTCTCGGCACGACGAACTGTAGCAACGGTGCATACTCAGGGAGAACACTTATACCTTGAAATTTAGTGAGGGATCATCTTATAATGCTACCGCCGTACTAAGCAAAACAAGATGCATAAAAGATAAACATCACATGCAATCAAAATATGTGACATGATATGGCCATCATCATTGATGACCCACAAGTATAGGGGATCAATTGTAGCTCTTTTAGATAAGTAAGAGTGTCGAACCCAATGAGGAGCAGAAGGAAATGACAAGTAGTTTTCAGTAAGGTGATGTCTGCAAGTGCTGAAACTGTAAGTAGCAAGTAGTTTGATAGCAAGATAATTTATAATGAGCAAGTAACGATAGTAGCAATAAGTATGCAGCAAGGTATCCCAATCCTTTTGAGGAAAAGGACAGGCCAAAACAGTCTCTTATGAGAAGCAAAGTGTTCTTGAGGATACACGGGAATCATCTAGTCACTTTCATCATGTTGGTTTGATTTGTGTTCGCTACTTTGATAATTTGATATGTGGGTGGACCGGTGCTTAGGTGATGTTCTTACTTGAACAAACCTCCTACTTATGATTAACCCTCCCGCAAGCATCCGCAACTACGAGAAAAGTATTAAGAATAAATTCTAACCATAGCATTAAACTCTAGGATCCAATCGGTCCCTTACGGAGTAGTGCATAAACTGGGGTATAACTTTCTGTCACTCTCGCAACCCACCATCTATTTACTAGTCCACAATGCATTCCCTTAGGCCCAAATATGGTGAAGTTCCATGTAGTCGACGTTCACATGACACCACTAAGGGAATCACAACATACATAGCATCAAAATATCGAACACATATCAAATTCACATGATTACTTGCAACATGATTTATCCCGTGACCTCAAGAACAAAAGTAAATACTCACAAACAACAAACATGCTCATGATCAGGGGTATTAATATGCATAATGGATCTAAACATATAATCTTCCACCAAATAAATCATATAGTAATCAACTACAGGATGTAATCAACACTACTAGTCACCCCCTAGCAACAATCTATAGTTCCGGTAACAAGATTGAATACAAGAGATGAAGTAGGGTTTGAGATGATATGGTGCTGGTGAAGATGTTGATGGAGATTGCCCTCCCCAAGATGGGCGAGTTGTTGGTGATGATGATGACGATGATTTCCCCCTCCGGGAGGGAAGTTCCCCCGGCAGAATCGCTCCGTCGGAGGGCAAAAGTGCTCCTTCCCAAGTTCCGCCTCGAGACGGCGGCGCTCCATCCCGAAAGTCTTCCCCTTATTTTTTCTAGGTCAAAATCACTTATATACCAGAAAATGGGCACCGGAGGTGGGCCAAGGAGGCCACAACCCACCAGGGCGCGAGGGAGGCCACCAGGTGGGCACAACCCACATGGGCGCGCCAGGGGGGCTGGTGCGCTGATACGTCTCCAACGTATCTATAATTTTTTATTGTTCCATGCTATTATATTATCTGTTTTGGATGTTCAATGGGCTTTATTATACACTTTTATATTATTTTTGGGACTAAACTATTAACCGGAGGCCCAGCCCAAATTGCTGTTTTTTGCCTATTTCAGTGTTTCGAAGGAAAGGAATATCAAACGGAGTCCAAACGGAATGAAACCTTCGGGAACGTGATTTTCGGAACAAACGTGATCCAGAGGACTTGGAGTGGATGTCAAACAATCAATGAGGAGGCCACAAGGCAGGGAGGCGCGCCCCCACCCGCGTGGGCCCCTCGTAGCTCTCCTGACCGACCTATTTCGCCTATATATACTCATATACCCTGGAAACATCAGAAGAGGAGCCGAAGCCCTATTTCCACCGCCACAACCTTCTGTACCTGTGAGATCCCATCTTGGGGCCTTTTCCGGCGCTCCGCTGGAGGGGGCATTGATCACGGAGGGCTTCTACATCAACACCATAGCCTCTCCGATGATGTGTGAGTAGTTTACCTCAGACCTTCGGGTCCATAGTTATTAGCTATATGGCTTCTTCTCTCTCTTTGGATCTCAATACAAAGTTCTCCTCGATTCTGTTGGAGATCTATTCGATATAATCTTCTTTTGCAGTGTGTTTGTCGAGATCCGATGAATTGTGGGTTTATGATCAAGATTATCTATGAACAATATTTGAATCTCCTCCGGATTATTTTATGTATGATTTGTTATCTCTGCAAGTCTCTTCGAATTATCAATTTGGTTTGGCCTACTAGATTGATCTTTCTTGCAATAGGAGAAGTGCTTAGCTTTGGGTTCAATCTTGCGGTGCTCGATCCCAGTGACAGAAGGGGAAACGACACATATTGTATTGTTGCCATCGAGGATAAAAAGATGGGGTTTATATCATATTGCATGAGTTTATCCCTCTACATCATGTCATCTTGCTTAAAGCGTTACTCTGTTCTTATGAACTTAATACTCTAGATGCATGCTGGATAGCGATCGATGTGTGGAGTAATAGTAGTAGATGCAGGCAGGAGTCGGTCTACTTGTCACGGACGTGATGCCTATATACATGATCATACCTAGATATTCTCATAACTATGCTCAATTCTATCAATTGCTCGACAGTAATTCGTTCACCCACCGTAATACTTATGCTCTTGAGAGAAGCCACTAGTGAAACCTATGGCCCCCGGGTCTATTCTCTATCATATTAATCTCCCAACAACAAGCGATTTCTGGCGCCGTTTATTTTGCAATCTTTACTTTTCAATCTATACAACAAAAATACCAAAATATTTATCTTATTATCTCTATCAGATCTCACTTTTGCAAGTGGCCTTGAAGGGATTGACAACCCCTATATCGCGTTGGTTGCAAGGTTCTTATTTGTTTGTGCAGGTAAGAGGGACTTGCGTGTGGCCTCCTACTGGATTGATACCTTGGTTCTCAAAAACTGAGGGAAATACTTACGCTGCTTTACTGCATCACCCTTTCCTCTTCAAGGGAAAACCAATGCAGTGCTCAAGAGGTAGCAAGAAGGATTTTTGGCGCCGTTGCCGGGGAGTCTACGCACAAGTCAAGACATACCAAGTACCCATCACAAACTCTTATCCCTCGCATTACATTATTTGCCATTTGCCTCTCGTTTTCCTCTCCCCCACTTCACCTTTGCCGTTTTATTCGCCCTTCTTCTGTTCGTCTTTTCATTTGCTTTGATGTCTTACTTGGCTCGTTTGCTCGTTTGGTTGGAATAGTTGTTTATTTATTGCTAAACAGAGAACCTAAGATCTATGGATCCTCATCCGCTTGCTAATCTTTTTAAGAGATCCAATTGTGATGAACCAATTGTTAGTGAGTTTTGTGCACTAGATTATCTTTATGAAGTTTTGCTTGAAATTCGTGAATCTGAAAATTGTGATGAAGAAATTTATGAAGAGATTCACGATAGCTCCTTGAATAAAAAGCATGATTGCAATGATTTTACTATAAATTCTCTTGATGTCAATTTTGCTAATAATATGCAAAACCCTAAGCTTGGGGTGGCCCCCCTCTGGTATTTATTGGCTCCAGTATTTCTTAAATATTCCATAAAAAATCCTTGTGGAGTTTCAGCTCATTTGGAGATGTGCAGAATAGGTGGCCTGACGTAGCTTTTTCAGGTCCAGATTTCCAGCTGCAGGAATTCTCCCTCTTGGTATGTACCTTGCAAATTAGGAGATAAAAGGCATTAGAATTACTCCAAAAAGCATTATTATGGATAAAAACATTATAAATAACAGTAAGAAAACATGATGCAAAATGGACGTATCAATCATCTTGTGCCTTTGATCTCCATCTCCATAGCACCGTCATGGTCTCCATCATCACCGGCTTGACACCTTGATCTCCATCATAGTGTTGTTATCGTCTCGCCAACTATTGCTTCTACAACTATCGCTACCGCATAGTGATAAAGTAAAGCAATTACATGGCGATTGTGTTTCATACAATAAAGCGACAACCATAAGGCTCCTGCCAGTTGCCGATAACTTTTACAAAACATGATCATCTCATACAACAACGTATATCACATCATGCCTTGACCATATCACATCACAACATGCCCTGCAAAAACAAGTTAGACGTCGTCTACTTTGTTCTTGCAAGTTTTACGTGGCTGCTACGGGCTTCTAGCAAGAACCGTTCTTACCTACGCATCAAAACCACAACGATTTTTCGTCAAGTGTGCTATTTTAACCTTCAACAAGGACCGGCCATAGTCAAATTCGATTCAACTAAAGTTGGAGAAACAGACACCTGCCAGCCAGCTTTATGCAAAACAAGTTGCTTGTCTATCGGTGGAACCGGTCTCATGAACGTGGTCATGTTGTACATCCCACACAGTCGCTCCAAGGAAAACGTTTCCATTCACAGGTACATCACACACAATTTTTCCCGTTAAATCGTTTGCGTTATTGAATATATCACACACGGTCCATAGAAGAAACTGTGTGGCAAAGGCTGTCCATCACACACAGTTTTTATGTGGTAAACGTTTGCGCAAGGTGGCCTAATGCAAACAGTTTTCAATAGGAAGTCGTGTGTGATTGTTCATTGATCCAACATGGTTTATTCCTAGAAACTGTGTGAGTTGCCTGAGGTCATCGCCCACGGTATTTTTTCAACAACCGTTTGCAATAGCAAAACCCAATTAGCAGGCTAATTATCTGATTATTCATAATACATTTATTAATCTAATTGACATTTCATATTAAGCACACAATATACACTCGTGCGCGTCGGTCCTAAACAAATGGTTTTTAACCCCTTTCCGTGACGGCATTTGGAACTGTCGCCAAGTGAGTGTGTGTGATAGGGTGTCCTTCCCACATGACCCAGAAATCATCGGGGATAGGCCCTCCTGGGACCCAGGACTGGGGCCCTGTGCGATCGGGCGAGGCATCGAAACCCAATCATTTCCGTAGGTATGTACATCCCACACGGTAATCCAAGAAAATCATTTCCGTAGGTATGTACATCCCACACGGTAATCCGAGAAAATCATTTCCGTAGGTATGTACATCTCATACGCTGAATCCCAGAAAAACATTTCCGTTCGTATGTATATCACACACAGTCAATCCAAGGAATACGTTTCCGTTCTTATGTACATCCCACACAGTCAATCCAGGGAAAACGTTTCCGTTCGGACGTAAATCCCACACAGTTTTATGTGTAGGCTCGTGTGTGAAAGGTGTAACTATCACACACGGTCTTCCTTGGTTAACTGTTTGCTTTTATCAACTATATCACACACGATTTGATGAAGAAAACTGTGTGGCATTGGGCTATCCATCGCAAGCGCTTTTACTGCTAGAACCGTTTGCAAAGGTCCATGACACATTTAGCAGGTTTATTAGTTTACAATTAATAATTCCAGTATTACGCAAATTCACATTTCATATCGAACAGCTGTTTGCCAATTTCATATCAGGCACATAAATATATTATAACATCACAGTACGGTAGCTACATGAAAACAGCACAGTACAACATATAGCTAGTTCAACTTCATAAGAACAATATATTCATTTCCCTAATCGAGATCATCCAGGCTCGTCTTATCCACCTCTGCTTTCAGTTCAGTAAGAACCCGTTTTGCACGGGCCAACTGGGAAAGTGCCTCCTCCTTCGCCAACACCATCTTAGCAAAGTCTGATTTAAAAAATCTGAGCTCATTCTCCACCTTCAACTTTTTATCCCGCATCTTGAAATATGCTTCAGCGTTGACAAGACTTTCTCTAAGCCTACGTGTGTTCACTTCCTCATACATGCTCCAGAGCTTCGTTAGGCACATCTTCAAAGACTGTGGCCACTCTTGATCAACCCACTCCAAGTAAGAACACTTCCGTTCATCCTATAATATTTAAAACTAGATCAGTAACAATTGTAGGGGAAATGGGTTTATAGCAACATAGAAAATCACCAATGCTTATTTTGAAAAACTGAAGAAACATGTTAATTATGACATATCTTCTCAAAAAGATCAATGTGCAAATGAAATAATTGGTACTGAGACAACAACCAAATTCTGGAACATCAGAAGCTATAATTAACTACAACGACGCTACAAGTTCTTACTCATGTACAATAAATAACAAATTGAACATTTTATGAGGAAGGTAAATATAACTGCAACAGCATAGCGACAGTGTTTGGATGACAGCAAATTGATACTAACAGGTGTGTACATGCACAAATTTAGTAACATAGAACTAATAGCACTAAGGCCGTCCACTATGTATGCCAAAACTGGTGTAAAGACAACTGTTGCTACATCTCGCACCGGTGCCCTGAACTGGCGAGCCGATGCAGCGGAAAAAAATCAGGGACCCGGACTCCGGAGCACGTAGTTGCTCCGATGCCCAGTTCCTTCGTGCCATAAAGATTTAGTATTTTACTGCTTGGCTGCTCGGATGTGTGGACCAAAGTTGGCTGCACAAACTGCTGAAGCGGTGCCAAATAATTTTCTAATGGCACCGCTGATGAGATGGCAACAATTTAAGATACTAGGTACAAACTGTGACACTGTCTTAGGATGCGTTTGGTTGAAGGTGTGGTATGAATGGGTTGGGACCGTGACAGTGTCTGAATCACATCTAACAAATGATTTGTAACAACGGAAGAGGGTCTAACCTTCTCTGCACATGCCAGAAACTTCCTCCCAGTGTCCACAGAATCAAACGCAAGTAGCTTCACGCATGGAGATTGATGGTGACAACGAGCAGATAGATCTTCAGCCACCCCGCTCCATTCGTTGCCACTGATGGTCTTAGGGAGCTACAAGAGGAAGAAACGACTCAAATCGACCTCCGGGTAAAAATCCTTCATTCCAAGTCATAGCCCGAGAGAGAGAAGAGAGGCATACCCGGGTGGTGAAGGAGTAGTCGCCGGAGGAGGAACCGCTGGAGATGTCTTTGAAGAAGACCATGGCGACCCCGGCGGTAGGATGCGAGACGGCGAGAGCGAGGAAGCGGCTATAGCTTAGCAAGGAAGGAGGAAATAGGGGAAATGTGACTTGTGGTCGGGGAGAAAAGGGGGTGGGAAAGGGGGGAAGGGGCGGGGGTAGATATTTTGGCGGTAGGCCAAAATTTTGGAAATGTGGAGGGAAACTTTGCGCGCGGTGCCGCCGGACCATTCACTTTGAACGATTGTGTGCATCGCAAACGATTCTTCTACTTTACGCGCATGGGATGAGTTTGATAATTCATATTTTGGTCTCAAGGCATGGGCACATTCACTTTGAACGCGCGCGGTGCCGCCGGACCATTCACTTGAAACGATTGTGTGCATCGCAAACGATTCTTCTGCTTTACGCGCATGGGATGAGTTTGATAATTCAAATTTTGGTGGAAATTTCCCCAGGTATGTCATTGCATAATTTAACATCGCTTGCTAATTTGGGCACACAAAAGAGCGTACAGCAGACAGACCACACTTAATGAATCGAGAAATTTTAGTAATTACACAGAGCAAGTTGACCTAAACATTGCTCTTACAAAAGACCAGCATTAAAAAAAGCCTAAGTACGCATAATTAAAAATCCGCTGCCGCGCCGGCCTATGCATCGCTGGTGTGAGATTAGACGTCGATGACTTGTCCTGGTGACATGCTGCCGTTTGTGGACTCCGCGTCCCCTCTACTGAAGTCGACCGCGTCCTCGTCCTCGGCGCCGCCCTCAAGGTTGTAGTACTCGTAGTAGTGGTTGCGCCAGAGCTCGCGTTGGTACTCCACCGCCGATTCCTCGACGGACAGACTCTTCTCTACCTCGACCTCGACCATGTGCAACTCCTCCTCACGGTGCTCCTCGATCTCCGCCGCCTCCTACATCTCCAGCTCCCGCTCAGCGACCTCATGAGGAAGCAGGTGCTCCATGGCCACCGCCGCCTTTTCAAACATGGGTTGCATGCTGGAGTCCGAGGTGGCCTGGAATATCTTGGCATGTGCATCCTCGATCTTGGCGTGGATGGCCTTGACCCGGGCCAGGGCGACATCAGCGGCACGGACGGCAGCTCGAGTGCTCTCGGCGTTTGCAGCCGCCGTCGCAGCAGCAGCTGCAGCTGCCATGTCGGCTGCCGCAGACGCCCTCTCGGCGGAAGCGGCCGCGCTCAATGCGGATGCGGCGGCACTCTCGGCGTAGGCGGCCGTGCTCTCGGCGTAGGCGGCCGCGCTCGGGGGGGGCGCGGCCATCGTACGGGCCTTCACGAAGCGTTTCCACGGTGTCATCTTTGCAAGAAGGGGGTGCGGGAATGGGGATCGGGATTCGTGGATTCTGGGGTTGCCGGCACAAGAGCAGACAAGCCGGCGAAGCTTAAGGAGGGAGACTTAAATAGACCCAGATATTTTCATCGCAAACGGTTCCTAGAAAACAACTGTGTGTGATGTTGTAGATATTTTTTATTAGCTGTGAAAGACGAATTTGGAATAAAGTGCCAACGGATGGTGTTTTAAATGAATGAGAAATTTTGTAGTACTAATACAACTGTCATGCCAAAATTTGGAAAATTTCAGGGTCATTTGACCTTCTAAGACATTTAAGTGATTTTCTAGCCATTTAATGACCGTAATTGAAATTTGAACTACATGTACATGCAACAGCTAACCATAACGGTTTGAAAACTCATATTTCGTGTACTTGTGTGCGATTTAATTCCATGTGCAGTAAATTGGAAGGAATTTTCAAACATATTGGTCTAACGGCTATGACAAAATTAAGCATGGAGTGACATGGCATTTTAATTCCAAAAATAAAAAAAATCAGAAACACATGAAACCTTGGTTGCTGTAATGTCATGCCACCAAGATGATGTGGTAAAAATTTTGGCATGTTTGACAAAAGTTTGGACACACACCCCTCACAAACCGGAGCAACTCACTAGAAGGCTCGTGGTTCCGAGAGGGAACAATGCATGTTTGATGACGAACGGGAGATAGCTTCCTCTTACGGCCTTCAATTTTTTTCTATGTCTAACGTGCACTACTACAACTGTAATTTGAAATTTTTGAAAATTCTAGGGGTCATTTGACCTTTTAAAGACATTTAAGTGATTTTCTAGCCATTTAATGACCGTAATTCAAATTTGAACTACATCTACATGCAACGCGTAACCAAAACGGTTTGAAAAATCATATTTGTGTACTTGTGTGCGAGTTAATTCCATGTGCAGTAAACTAGAAGGAATTTTCAAACATATTTGTATCACGACATGGACACATATGCATGAATACGTATGCATGGAGTGGCATGGCATTTTAATTCCAAAAAAAATCAGAAACACATGAAACCTTGGTTGATGTAATGTCATGCCACCAAGATGATGTGGTAAAGAAATTGGCATGTTTGACGAAAGTTTGGACACACACCCCTCACAAACCGGAGCAACTCGCTAGAAGGTTCGTGGTTCCGAGAGGGAACAATGCATGTTTGATGACGAACGGGAGATAGCTTCCTCTTACGGCCTTCAAATTTTTTCTACGTCTAACGTGCACTACTACAACTGTAATGTGAAATTTTGGAAAATTCTAGGGGTCATTTGACCTTTTAAAGACATTTAAGTGATTTTCTAACCATTTAATGACCGTAATTCAAATTTGAACTACATCTACATGCAACGCCTAACCAAAACGGTTTGAAAAATCATATCTGTGTACTTGTGTGCGAGTTAATTCCATGTGCAGTAAATTAGAAGGAATTTTCAAACATATTGGTCTCACGACATGGACACATGCATACGTATGCATGGAGTGACATGGCATTTTAATTCAAAAAATAGAAAAATGATCAGAAACACATGAAACCTTGGTTGATGTAATGTCATGCCACCAAGATGATGTGGTAAAGAAATTGGCATGTTTGACGAACGTTTGGACACACACCCCTCACAAACCAGAGCAACTCGCTAGAAGGTTCGTGGTTCCGAGAGGGAACAATGCATGTTTGATGACGAACGGGAGATAGCTTCCTCTTACGACCTTCAAATTTTTTCCTACGTTTAACGTGCACTAATACAATTGTCATGTGAAAATTTGGTAAATTTCAGGGGTCATTTGACCTTTTAAAGACATTTAAGTGATTTTCTAACCATTTAATGACCGTAATTCAAATTTGAACTACATCTACATGCAGCGCCTAACCATAACGGTTTGAAAAATAATATTTTTGTGTACTTGTGTGCGAGTTAATTCCATGTGCAGTAAATTAGAAGAAATTTTCAAACCTATTGGTGTCAAGGCATGGGCACATGCATGGAGTGCATGCCATGGCATTTTAATTCCAAAAAATTAAAACATGATCAGAAAAACATGAAACCTTGCTTGATTAATGTCATGCCACCAAGACGATGTGGTAAAAAATTGGCCTATTTGACCAAAGTTTGGACACACACCCCTCACAAACCGGAGCAACTCACTAGAAGGTTCGTGGTTCCGAGAGGGAACAATGCATGTTTGCTGACGGACGGGAGATAGCTTCCTCTTACGGCCTTCAAATTTTTTCCTACGTTTACTGTGCACTAATACAACTGTCATGTGAAAATTTGGAAATTTTTAGGGGTCATTTGACCTTTTAAAGACGTTTAAGTGATTTTCTAACCATTTAATGACCGTAATTCAAATTTGAACTACATCTACATGCAACGTCTAACCAAAACGGTTTGAAAAATCATATTTTTGTGTACTTGTGTGCGAGTTAAAAAATCATGAGACGATGTAAATATCTGGTGTTCAAAAAGAAAATGTAAAGATCTGGCAAGACAACCGGCCCCCACACGATTGGCACTCTATCTCGCGGCTCGAGGTTTGGTAGGTGATTGGCAGGGATCATTAATCAGACACGGTTCTGTATTGGAAACCGTCAGCTATTATGTTCACACACGGATTTGCTGCGGGAATTGTGTGTAATTCAAACTACAGTACTCGTAAATTCCGGCGACCGGCGTGTGTACTGTCCTCATCGATCTAGATTCCGGCCACCAATAAATACTACCTTGCTCACGTCGTCCTGCCTGCATTCTCATCTACATCCCCCCTCGCTCGCCCTCTCTCTCTCTCTCAAATCTCTGCCATGGCGCCGCCGTTCTGCCGACGCATCGACGAGGAGGCGCCGCCCCCCGAGGACGCTCACTTGATTAGCAGTGACGAGGACCCCTACGCGCCGCCAAGAAGGAGATGGCGGAGGAGGAAGCCAGGTACCAGGCGGCCTGTGAAGCCCGTGATGCCGCCTGGAAAAAGGAGGCGGCGGAGCTTTGGGGGCGGGCGTGTCGTCGTGCTGAGGAGGTGTACGAAGACGGGTACTTCGCGAGGAAGGTCATAGGAGCTGGGCGCCTTGTCGCTGTGTGGAGGTGGGCCGATAAGCTCCAGCGTGCCACTGACGAGGAACTCCGGTGGGCGCCCAACGAAATGGCAAGATCGGCCGCGCGCGTCCACCAGCAAGAGGCAGATCGGTACGTCAAGTGCTGCGAGGCGGAGGTGTCGGAGTACTGCCTCCGCACTGGGAAGACGCCGCACACCAGGGAGCTGTTGGCGAGGGGCTGCCGGAATACTGGCCCTAAGAGGGATTATCAGTTTTAGTATTGTTCATTTTCAATTTTATGCATTGTACCTAGTAGTTAAGTATCATCATGTATATGTGATGATATTACATATATATATATATATATATATATATATATATATTGTGATGATCTAATGAACAATTAATATATATATATATATTATGAATTCCATTTTCTATCTGTTTTTGTATACTAATTTGAATCTAGTTGTTATCATCCACATATACAGAATGGAAAGCGTATATACACACATTGAAACAGAACATATAAGAATGGAAAACAGAGTACACACATTGAAACAGAGCAATAAACAGAGCAATACTATGATTGTTGTGAATACATAGCTATCCACGTCGAAACGACTTTCCAAAATAAAACGCGTCCATGAGACCATGACCAGCAGCCCTTGCCTAGGGTAGCTCTTGGCTCTGCCTGAACTCGTGCAGGCGTTCGTCCAAGCGGTCGACACGCTCGCGGTACATCTGGAGCGCGATCTCGAGCTCCAAGTTGGCTATTTCATCAGAGATCACCAGCTCGAGGATGCGACGGCCATGTTCCTCTACTGCGTCCAGGTGGACACCTGGGCCAAGGAGGCGGTCGAGCCTACGGACCAGCGCGTTGGCATCCAGCGGGCCGCGGACAAGGCGAACAGCGGCACCCACGCGAACGGCGCGGCGAGCGTCCGGTGCAACTACGGCGCGGCCGGCCTCTGGTGCAAGTATGGCGCTAAGGGCCTCTGCCCACTCCTGGCGAGGAATGGGGGTACTGACGGGACGTGTACGTAGCTGCGATGCCGTGTCGACAGCAGGCAAGCGTCGATGGATCTGCTGTTGTTGTGCGGCGCGCCGCGCCTCTCGCTCTGCGGCGCTCCAACGGTCTCACCGTGCGGCGAGCCGCAGCCTATCGGCGCGGACGCGCGTAGCTTTCTCCACGGCACGCCATCGATCATGTTGTGCGGCGAGTTGCAGCCTGTCGGCGCTGACATGCCTATCTTGATCCGCGACGCTCAAGCGCCATGCGCCAAAGGTCTGCTCAACCCTGGCGATGACGCACATCACGGCGTCGTCCATCGCATTGCCGGGGAGCGCCTCGGCCTCGACGGGCCGTAGCGCCTGCTCGTTTTCCTCGTCGACGAGGTTGATGGCAGAGGCGGCGCTTTGGTGGGTTGGCATGCTTGGAAAAGGTGGATGTGCTACAGGCTGCGCTTGTCACCTCCGTGCGTCACGCGCCCCCTATGCGCAATATAGCAGGGTGGCGGGAAACAGGTGAGGAAATGGCGGGAAACAGTGGCGTGTTCATAAAACGCCATCAATTAATGGAAACTTAGCATCGAGCTAGCACAAGTCGTAGATGATGATCAGATGAACACGGACCACACTAGGGAACTCGTCGGTGATGAATTCATCAATCCCAAACGGTTGAATACTAGCAAACGTTTGCCCACAACACACACGGCCTATTCCATCACAAATAGGTCGGATGGATCAACTGTATGCCACATATCTCCTATTGTCAAAAAGTAACGCGGTAGACCTTCTTTAATTAACATGTGTTAAAAAATAAAAAAGAAGGACCTCGAGGTTAAATTAGCTGATGGAATGGGGCATTTCGGTCATTTGACCGAAATGACCCATCCCATCAGCTAATTTAACATCGACACAACTTCCCATCCAGTCACCCATCTGATGGCTGCTCCAGCCTGAGCACACTTAACTTGATAGTTTTCTTACATGAGCTACTGGTGGAACAGTTAGTCCTTGCTGATAGGAATGCCTCTTCACATCCTTATGGCGTATCCGGATGACCGCCCGTCCCACAATGGCCAATAAATGTTGTGTAGACAGAGCATATCACATACATCTTATTAGAAGCAATCGTCTGCTTTATTATCGGTCTTCGGACACATTTCGGGTTACAGAACTGTTTGCCGCGTATCACACACCTCTTGTTATATTGAACCGTTTATGTCCTCTTGCCTAATCACAAACAGTTCATCCGAGTGAATCGTATGTTGTATATCGCACACACCTTCATCTGGCTGCCCGTTTCTTTTGTGTTGCCTAATCACAAACAGTTCATCCGAGTGAACCGTATGTTGTGTATCGCACACGCCTTCATCTGGCTGCCCATTTCTTTTGTTCCTCCTCATCGCAAACAGTTAATTGAACTGAACCGTATGCCCTTCATCGCACACGCAACTAAACCCAGAACCGTGTTTGATGCATCCGTCATCACAAACGTTTTATACATTTCTGACGGTTTTCATACACCACCGTTTGCGATTATGGCATCGCGCACAGTTTCTCGAAGGGTCTCCGATTGTAGTGTCGCGTTAGCAGCATCCTGCAGTAGTGATATTTCATTTCCATATTAAGGAAGCAGAATTTCATGATTGAAATACATCAGAGTACAACATGATATAGCTTCAGTACTCAGCTACCCCATTACACAACTGCACCAGCAGCAAGTTCCACATGCAACATGTAGAACCTTTCGAAATTAGCATCATAGACGTTATATAGACACATGCATCTCATCTGGAAAACTGCTGAAGCGGAAGGCGAATATTGAGCCTTCATTCATATTGAAAGTCTTTGCAACTTTAGGCCAGTGCCTGTGGATGATTGACCGTCCGTCCTTCGTCCTCTTCAGGAACACTTCAATATTGAACCGTGGGTGTTGTATAAAAACCTTCCTCGCCTCCTGGCCATAGAGCTGGTTTGAGAGGTAATCACCAGTGAACTGCTTTGGAAAGGCCTGAAAACAAGGATGTGCATAATTTCTTCTCTATATTGGAAATGGGGCAAAGGAATAAAAAAAGGCAAGGTATAATAGTTAGTACCATCTTGTAGTGAACAGATGTCTTCTTCATTGTGCAGACAAAGATCTTGTTGTTTTTTGTCGCTAATTTCTTTATCCTAACAATCTTTCTGAGTTTCTTGATTTGATTGATATTCATGGACAACTCATTTCCCCATATGCAAAAAGGGTTGAACAGTGGGTCAAAACCTCTGACTGCAGGACCTACATGTGCAAGACCAAATTGTTAAAAACCAAAATATTAGAATGGTTCCTGCAATTGCACAATAATGTGTTATTAGAGAATGGACCATGCACGTGATAACCTCGATTGTAAACCTCGGTGCTTCCCATTGTTTCCCTGCAACACATATAAGGTAGTTAGTCATCAGGTTAAGTAAGGGTTCGCATGCTATCAGTAAAATATGTTGATGACAAATAAGCACATTGCAGATTCATCAGATTAATTCAAGCCACACGGAAAACCCATTTACCAAACCAAGCATGATTAAGAACTAGGAAATATAGCACTTGTATATGTTTCACATGTATTAAGTGCAGCCAAATTCGATTTATTCCTCACATGCACAACAATACAAAATTCTACCCACGACAATTGGACATCGCATTGCAAAATTGAACCAAGCAGCTAACTAAACACCACAACAAATGAACCAAACATTAATTGAGCACCACATTGCACAATATAACATACTCCTAATAGAAGATCAGACAGTTAACCAAACAATTAACTACAGCCAATTGTAGCAATTGTATTTGTTTCTCATGTATTTACTATAGCCAAATTCAATTTGTTCCTCACATGGTATACAATAACAGAATGCACCCACAACTATTGAACATCGCATTGCAGAACTGAACCAAACAGTTAACTAAACACCGCAACACAAATGAACCAAACATTAACTGAGCACCACATTGCACAATGTATAATCAAACCAAGCATGCTTGACAACTTTGAAATATAGCAATTGTATTCGTTTCTCATGTATTTTGTAAAGATAAATTCGATTTATTTCTCACATGGAAGACAATACAAAATTGCAGCCTAAAGAATTGAACATCACATTTGCAGAATTGAACCAAATAGTTAACTGAAGATGACAGCTAATTAACAAAACAGTTAATAAGTGAGCACCACACTACACGACATATAGAACATATACACTAGAGCAACAGATTGCATGGTAAAATTAGATAGCACAATTCACTAGAATTTGTGAAGGAAAGGCAGGAGCAGCACACGCAACGGGTAAACCGAGCATGCTTAAACGGCGTAGCTAGAAAATGGCAAGGTGCTCCTCCAAGATCTGGGGGTCGGCACGAATGGCAGCCATCGCGACCTCATCCGCGCGTGCAGCCGTGATTTGCTTCTCCGCTGCCAAATGCTCCTTGAGATCCTGGCTATACTGCATGCACCATGGCTTAGGCCGGCGCTTATTTGGTGGAGGGCTCGGTGATTTGGGTGGAAGGTGTTGCGCTCGCGCCGGCGGTCGGTGCATGTGGGATGTGGAAGGAGGAGGAGGATGGGGGTCGAGTGTGGATTACCTGCCTGGATAGACAAGGTCGAGCAGCGTGAAGGAGGGTCGCCGAAGAGGAGGCGGCGCTGCAAGCAAGGAGTGAAGGTTTCAACTTGGAAAGGGAGGCGGAAAGAGCGGGAAATGTGGCTTTTGGTAAGGGGGAGGGGCGGGGAGGTAGATATTTCCGCGAAAGCCGAAAATTTGGAATCGCTTCAGCCAAAAAGCTGGCGCGCAAAGTGTCGTCAGACACGGTCCCTTATTCAGAACTGTGTACGATATGCGGACATCACAAACGATTCAGATAGCTTCACCCGTGTGTGATGAGTTTGAACGTCAAAAGTTTTGGTTCGAATTTCCATGGTTATAGTGGTCATCCATGTCATTGCATAATTTGGGTACACAAAGGAGACTACAGCACACCCACACTTCTTAATCGAGCAAGTTCAGCAATTAAACAGAGCTAGCTGACCTAAACATTACTCTAACAAATTAAAGACCAGCGCTCTTAATTAAACAAAACAAAGAGTACTACTACGGCTGGTGCTCGTCGATCTCCGTCGCCGCCTCCATGTCCAGCTCGCGCCCGACGGTCTCCTGGGGAAGGGGCTCCATGGCATCCATCGCACCATACTCGGCAAGCATCTCGCCATCCGTGTCCGCCATCTCTTTTGAAAAGGCCGCCATGAGCTGGGAGTGGGCGGACGCGATCTAGGCTTGGACGGGCTCCATCGTCTCAAGGTATGCGGCGGAGGAACGAACGGCTGCTCGAACGCTCTCGGCGATTGCCAGCTCTTCAGCCGTGGGTTGCCGACCGTTGTTGGAGAAGCTTCGTTCGATTTGTGCGGTGACCGCCAGGAGCTGGGCGTGGGCGGCCTCGACATGGTCGTGGGTGGCCTCCATCAGGGCTAAGGCCGCCGTTGCGGAACGGACAGCTGTTGTGCTGCTCTCGCCAATTGCTATCCCTGAGGCGGATGTTGCTGCCGCCACCTGAGAAGCAACAGCGGCCGTTTGGGCTGCCTTTGCCGCCCGGTCGCAGATTGCGGCCATGCACATGCACCTTGTTAGCACGCGCATGGCGGCTGCGGCGGCGCTCTCGCCGGAGTGGGCCACCGAAGTTGCCCTCACGACGCGGGTCCACGTGCCCATCTTTCACCGGCGACGATTGAACAGTGAAATGATATTTGGGGAGCGAGCTAGTGTGCTTGAGACGCCGGTTGTGGACTGTAGCCGACGCACCTTCTAGCGTAAGCCATAGGCATACTATACACCGACGGTGCTCCAGGATATTTTGTGCTGCATCTCACACGGTTGCTGATAATAAACTGTGTGCGATCTACTTGATTTTTCATCTTGATTTTAATTACATAATGGGGCCACAGCGACAATGGACGGTGTTTGAATTGCTAGACCTTTTATCTAGAGTGAACATGCAACTATATGTGTGTCATAAAAGAATTAGAATTATTCAGGGTTCGTTTGAACATTTCATACATTAAATTGGTTTTCTAGCCATTTCAGGTGCACAATTCAAAATTAAATTACATGCACATGCTCCAGTGCATATAAATTGGTTGAAAAATCAAATATGTGTCCTTGGGTGAATGCTTAGCTCCCATGCAAGAAATGGGAATGAATTTCAAACACCAGGGCACCGTTGATTGCCGGCAAAACATTGAGATGCCTAGGTTTTAAATTCTAGTAAATCCAAAACTCGTCTGAAATTCATGAAACTTGGCATGCTATCATGGAGCGGCATCAACATGCCGTGGTAAATTTTTTGTCCCATTTGGGGTAGGTTTGGGTATATGCTTCTCACAAACTGGAGCTTCTCACAACAAGCATGATGGTTTTTGGTAGGGAACGTCCCACCTTTGGGGACGAAACGATATCCATTGCCTCGTATTGCTTTCAATTTTTTTCTCGTGTCAACATAGAACAACAGGAATGTTGTGTGAATTTTTGTGATTTTTCGGGGTTCGTTTGGACATTTTTATGCATTAGCTGAGTTTTCAATGCATTTATGTGCATAATTCAAATTTGAACTACATGCACATGCTCTAGTGCATATAAATTGGTTGAAAAATCAAATATGTGTCCTTGGGTGCATGCTTAGGTCCCATGCAAGAAATGGGAATGAATTTCAAACACCAGGGCACCGTTGATTGCCGGCAAAACATTGAGATGCCTGGTTTTTAAATTCTAGTAAATCCAAAACTCGTCTGAAATTCATGAAACTTGGCATGCTATCATGGAGCGGCATCAACATGTCATGGAAATTTTTTGTCCCATTTGGGGCAGGTTTGGGTATATGCTTCTCACAAACTGGAGCTTCTCACAACAAGCATGATGGTTTTCGGTAGTGAACGTCCCACCTTTGGGGACGAAACGATATCCATTGCCTCTTATTGCATTCAAATTTTTTCTCTAATGTCAACATAGAACAACAGGAGTGTTGTGTGAATTTTTGTGATTTTTCGGGGTTCGTTTGGACATTTTTATGCATTAACTGAGTTTTCAATGCATTTATGTGCACAATTCAAATTTGAACTACATGCACATGCTTCAGTGCATATAAATTGGTTGAAAAATCAAATCTGTGTCCTTGGGTGCATGCTTAGGTCCCATGCAAGAAATGGGAATGAATTTCAAACACCAGGGCACCGTTGATTGCCGGCAAAACATTGAGATGCCTGGTTTTTAAATTATAGTAAATCCAAAACTCGTCTGAAATTCATGAAACTTGGCATGCTACCATGGAGCGGCATCAACATGTCGTGGTAATTTTTTTGTCCCATTTGGGGCAGGTTTGGGTATATGCTTCTCACAAACCGGAGCTTCTCACAACAAGCATGATGGTTTTCGATAGGGAACGTCCCACATTTGGGGACGAAACGATATCCATTGCCTCTTATTGCTTTCAAATGTTTTTCTCGTGTCAACATAGAACAGCAGGAGTGTTGTGTGAGTTTTTGTGATTTTTCGGGGTTCGTTCGGACATTTTTATGCATTAACTGAGTTTTCAATGCATTTATGTGCATAATTCAAATTTGAACTACATGCACATGCTCTAGTGCATATAAATTAGTTGAAAAATCAAATCTGTGTCCTTGGGTGCATGCTTAGGTCCCGTGCAAGAAATGGGAATGAATTTCAAACACCAGGGCACCGTTGATTGCCGGCAAAACGTTGAGATGCCTGGTTTTTAAATTCTAGTAAATCCAAAACTCGTCTGAATTTCATGAAACTTGGCATGCTATCATGGAGCGGCATCAACATGCTGTGGTAAAAAATTTGTACCATTTTGGGGTAGGTTTGGGTATATGCTTTTCACAAACCGGAGCTTCTCACAACAAGCATGATGGTTTTCGGTAGGGAACGTCCCACCTTTGGGGACGAAACGATATCCATTGCCTCTTATTGCTTTCAATTTTTTTTCT
The DNA here is from genome assembly GCF_018294505.1 of Triticum aestivum. NCBI lineage: Eukaryota > Viridiplantae > Streptophyta > Magnoliopsida > Poales > Poaceae > Triticum > Triticum aestivum. The sequence continues at coordinate 77,036,642 of NC_057802.1, read as the reverse complement.
CGTGTCAACATAGAACAGCAGGAGTGTTGTGTGAATTTTTGTGATTTTTCAGGGTTTGTTTGGACATTTTTATGCATTAACTGAGTTTTCAATGCATTTATGTGCATAATTCAAATTTAAACTACACGCACATGCTCCAGTGCATATAAATTGGTTGAAAAATCAAATCTGTGTCCTTGGGTGCATGCTTAGGTCCCATGCAAGAAATGGGAATGAATTTCAAACATAAGGGCACCATTGATTGCCGGCAAAACGTTTAGATGCGTGGTTTTTAAATTCTAGTAAATCCAAAACTCATCTGAAATTCATGAAACATGGCATTCTATCATGGAATGGCACCCGACATGCTGTGGTATTTTTCGTGTCCATTTTGAGAGAAGGCGCACTCGAATAATGACAGCCAACAAAGGCATTTTTATAAAATAGCTGCCACTTTAATATCTCAAACGTTTGTATAATTCAAACTGTGTGCGTTCTGTTAACCATTCACGTGACGCCATGTGTCTTGGTTTTAATGGCTGCAGGAGGTGCCGTGCGGACAGCTGCTTGACCTTTACTGAACGGGAGGCGCGAGCGTCATCCGGTGCGCAGGCTGACCGAGAGGCGTGCAAGCTGTCCACGAATGCGCAAGCTCACCGGGAAGCGTGCGAGTTGTACGGTGAGCAGGTTCGCTGGGAAGCGATCCCTTTGACTTCCATGGTCGCCCGCCTTGCTCGCATCCTCTCCATTAATGGTGCCCGAGCCACAGTTTAATTCGCTTTTTAAGTATAAAACACTCATCACAAATGTTTTAGTTAGAACACCCATATGCAAACCGACAGCTTCCCCAGGAAGCCAAGAGAAAATGTGCCGAGCAGTATTTCTGCAGCTCTTGATCGCAAACGTTTTAGATAGAACACACGTATGCAAAGTGAGAGCAACGCAGGATTTGTGCATCCCATCAACGCAAACGGTTGTTTTGGATGACCCGTGTGCAACCACGTACAAACAATTTGGTAAGATTTGTCAATCCTTGTAACACTGCGATTTGTCAAATATGAAGCTAAAAGTCACTAGCAGTATCTAATTTTTGCAACAAAAATTCAGTAATTAAGCATAGATTTCATTCATAGATTAAGCAGTCGTTCTTAATTTATACAAACAGTTCAACTCGACAGCTGAACCGACCAAACCTTTCCCCAATTGTTGCCAACCACATACTGAAATAGCTAGTTCAACTATATATACTAGCTAATTTTAAGTATGTTGTACAGTTCCACCACAACTATAGTCAGATGAACTGAACAAAATAGCCCCTAAATACTACTACAACTGCGGAGGGGCTTTGTACTACTTCCGGCTGCCTCTCCTCTGTCGAGCGCGCTCAGTAAGAGATGGAGGAGGAGGAGCCTACCGACGAGCTGGGAAACCGCAATACGGTGCCTGCCACTGTTGCAGCTTCAGCGACGCTCACCTCGAACGCCCTCTGCCACTCTAGACGACCCCTCTCAAAGCGGTGGTTCTCCTCGTAGATCTCATGATTCCTCGCCTCTGAGGCGGCGTGTGCCGCGGCCACGGCGGCGGTAAGACTCTTTGCATGCTCGACGAGGCGCTCCTCCTCCTCCTCCCGCAGGAACTCGGTGTAGCGCGCAAGGTCGCTGACGCACGTGCGGGCATCCACCACCGCCTCCCACCTTCGGGCGGCGGTGGTGGAGCGGGTGATGACCCCGGCGGTCGACGGTGGGCTGGCGGCCACGGCGGCCGATGATGGGGTGGCGTCCATGACCACCAACTCCCGCCCTCAGGCAGCGGTGGCGGAGCGGGTGATGGCCATAGTGGCCGGCAGTGGGGTGGTGGCCACGACGGCCACCTCCCGCCTTCGGGCCACAGCGGCGGAGCGGGCGATGGCCCTGGCTTTCGACGGTGGTGTGGCGGCAACGGCGGCCGGCAACAACTGCCGACGGGCACCGGTGGCGGAGCGTGTGGTGGGTGTTCCGCACACACCCAACAGGGACGCCACGCGCACTACACTATGCCGGGGACTGCGGCGCCGCTGCGGTGTAGCCTCCCAGCTGGAGCTGTCCTCTGATGATGGCGGAGTGGCTGAGCGACGACGACGGACCGGTGCCATTGGCGATTGTGGAAGAAGCAGGCGAGATAAGCTACAGGGAGGGAGGGGAAAATGCGACGCAGGACTCGCCGGCCGTGAGGGTTTTTATAGCAGGCCGGTAAGCATTGGGATTTTGGGGTATTTCACCGAGTCGGGTGGGAAGCTTGCACGGGAACCTGCGAGGTTGCGCGGGAACGGGCTCACCGACGATTCATTGGCGCCACCGTTTGGCCAAAAGAACGCCCCCGCGCGCTGCGCAAGCTTGCGCTGTAAGCCGTCTGCGGCAGCGAGCTGACAAGACGTGCGGGAGGAGGATGAAAGGCCAAGTACACATACGATTAATAAAAAAACATTTGCGATTTAATTACCTACTATACCACCATCCTGGTTTATAAGTATGATTTAACTAATAAAATACGAATGCATGTTGCCAAAGATTATATAGTTGAATTTGTATTTGAACATAGTTTCCAATTATATAATTTCTAAAACATGAATTAACATTTTGATGGTTAAATTTGAGGGAAAAGTATGGCACAGAATATAAAGGAGACTATAGACTAGACGGAGGTGGTAGCACACGGCTGCTCTCTATGCAGCGACGCAACTGTCGGCCGGCTTGTAGGCGACCATTTCCTGCGTGTTCAACTGCTCTATGCGTGTGGTTGCATGCAGTTCAGGCGGCCGCAGCGCACTCTGCTCGCGTCCCGCCGCGCGCGCTCTGCTCTCGCGTCCCTCTGGGTGCTCTGACCTCGTCCCTCCACACGCACTGCCAGTGTTTGGGGCCGGTGCATGATCACGCACGTTCGTGTGCAAGCGGTTGCGCCGGGCGCGGCGCGACGATGCAGTTACCCGCTGCAAAAAGTGCCATGCGGACGCGCCGAGAATCCACGCCGCCCGGCCCCCTTTTATTCCTGTGGCTATTTACCTTCATCTCTTGTCTCACGTGACACAATAAGCACACCCACGAGGACACATACAGAGAGGACATCCAGCGGTTCCAATGGCGCTCCCAGCGGCCGACGACGACAACGGCGGGCAGTTCACCACGCATCACATAGTGGACACCCACGTGAGGGGGAAGGACCTCTCGGTGGTGTACACGAACGATCCGGTCTCGGTGGAGAGCTCCATCCAAACTATGGAGCAGTTCCTTGCCGAGGACAAGTACCGGGTGGTCGGCTTCGACCTCGAGTACACCATCGGTCGTGCCGGGCATGATCAGAAGGTTGCCGTCACCCAGTTGTGCGTGCGACATGACGTCCTCGTCTACCACTACTACCTTGCCACAAGGCCTTGTGAGCGTTTCTCCAGGTTTATCAACAGCTCCGACTACAGTTTCGCTACGGTGGACACCAGCAACGATCTAAAAGCGCTCAAGGTTTCGGACTTGAAATGCCCGAATCTTGTCAACATCCAGCACCACTACAAGGTCTGGGGCAGCGACAAAAACAAACTGAACTCCTTGGTTGACCTCGCCTCGGCCATCATCGACCCCTACTATGCGAAGATGAAGGAAGAGAGCAATAAGGACAAGAACGCCTGGCACAGTGTGTGGCATGAGAGACTGGATGAACAACTTGTCAAGTACGCGGCCATGGACGCGTACACAAGCTACGAGATGGATAGGCGGATGGTTGACATGAGGAATTGTCTTCTTCCTGACCCAGACGAGGGATCGAGCCACATAGCAGTGGCGGGAGCGTCACAAGAAGTAGATGACTAGACGATCGTTTCTCCTACTTTAGAATGCACGCAATTGTTTATTGAGGTGTGTGCGAATGAACTGGATGTTTATTTCAGTTATATATATATACATGTTATTCTACTGTAGACAGAGCAATTCACACGGCTTATTAGCAGCAATTGTCTGTCATATTGTTGGTCTTCGCACACATTTCTGATTACGGACCTGTTTGCCACGTATCACACACATCTTGTTCAGTTGAACCGTTTCCATTGTGTTGCCTAATCACACACAGCTCATCCCAGTGAACCATATGCTGTATATCGCACACGCCTTCATCTGGCTACCCGTTTCTTTTGTTCCTCCTCATCGCAAACAGTTAACTGAGCTGAACCGTATGCCCTGCATCGCACACGCAACTAAATTCTGAACTGTGTTTGATGCATCTGTCATCGCAAATGTTTTGCAGCTTTTTTGACGTTTTTTACACCAGCGTTTGCGATTATGGCATCGCACACAGCTTCGTCGAAGGGTCTCTGATCATAGTGTCGCGTTTGGCCCATCCGACAGTAGTGGTCCTTAATAAACCTCCTATAGAAACCAGCATGACCTAGGAAACTACAAATACCTTTGATGTCCTTAGGACATGGCATTTTCTCAATTGCATCAACCTTAGCTTGGTCCACTCCAATACATCTTTCAGAAATTTTATGACCCAAGACAATGCCTTCATTAACCATAAAGTGGCACTTCTCCCAATTCAAGACAAGATTTATTTGTTCACATCTCTGCAAAACTCGATCAAGATTGCTTAAACAATCATCAAAAGACTTCCCATAAACAAAGAAGTCATCCATGAAAACCTCAACAATCTTTTCACAAAAGTCAGAGAATATAGCCATCATGCATCTTTGAAAGGTAGCAGGTGCACTACATAAACCAGAAGGCATACGTCTATAAGCATAGGTTCAAAAAGGACAAGTAAAAGTGGTCTTTTCTTGATCAGGTTGAGAAACAAGTATTTGTGAAATGCCAGAATATCCATCAAGGAAGCAAAAGTGTGTGTGCTTAGATAATCTTTCAAGCATTTGATCAATAAAAGGCAAAGGGTAATGATCTTTTCTAGTAGCTTTGTTTAATTTCCTGAAATCAATTACCATTCTATAGCCTGTAACAATTCTTTGTGGAATAAGTTCATTCTTATGATTAGGAACAACAGTTATACCTCCTTTCTTAGGGCACAATGAACATGACTTACCCATCTACTATCAGCTATAGGATAGATTATACCTGCTTCTAGAAGTTTTAATATTTCTGTTCTTACCACCTCTTTCATCTTCGGATTTAACCGATGTTGGTGATCAACAACTGGTTTAGCATCAGGTTCCATATTAATTTTGTGCTGACATAAAGTGGGACTAATGCCCTTTAAATCATCGAGAGTATATCCAATAGCAGCTCGGTGCTTCCTTAGAACTTTCAATAATCTTTCTTCTTCATGTTCTGAAAGGTTAGCACTGATAATAACAGGATATATTTTCTTTTCATCAAGATAAGCATATTTCAAAGTGTCTAGCAATTGTTTTAATTCAAACACAGGATCACCCTTAGGTGGAGGAGGACCCCCTAGAGTTTCAATAGGCAAATTGTGTTTAAGTAGAGGACGTTGTTCAAAGAAAATATTATCTATTTCATTTCTATCATGCATATGTAAATTATTTTCATGGTCTAATAAGTATTGTTCTAAAGGATCAGTAGGTGGCACAACAATAGAAGCAAGACCAATTAATTCATCCTTACTAGGCAATTCTTTTTCATGATGATTTCTACTAAACTTGGAAAAATTAAACTCATGAGACTCATCACCAAAGCGAACTTCCACAATTTGTTTTTGGCAATTTATCTTAGCATTAACTGTATTCAATAAAGGTCTACCAAAAATAATGGGACAAAAGTCATCTTGTGGGGAACCAAGAACAAGAAAATCAGTAGGGTACTTTACTTTCCCACACAAGACTTCAACATCTCTAATAATCCCACAAGGTGATATGGTGTCTCTATTTGCAAGTTTAATAGTAACATCTATGTATTCTAACTCTGTAGGTGATATGTCTTCCCTAATTTCTTGATATAACTTGTAAGGAATAGCACTCACACTAGCTCCCATGTCACATAAACCATGATAACAATGATCTCCTATTTTAACTGAAATGACAGGCAGGCCAACAACTGGTCTATTTTTATCCCTTTTATCGGGTTTAGCAATTCTAGCAGCTTCTTCACAGAAGTAAATAACATGCCCATCCACATCTTCTTCTAAGAGATCTTGAACTATAGCAATATTAGGTTCAACTCTAATTTGTTCATCGGGTCTAGGTGTTCTAACAGAGCTTTTGTTAACCACAGTTGAAACTTTAGCATGTTCCTTTATCCTAACAGGAAAAGGAGGTTTCTCAATATAAGCAGTAGGAACAACTGGGTCAACATTATAGAGTATAGTTTCTTCTTTAACTGGTACCGGTCCTTTAATTTCTTCTTTAATGGGTGAGTGATATTTAAACCACTTCTCTTTAGGGAGTCAACATGAGTAGCAAATGATTCACAAAAGGAGGCTACTATCTCAGAGTCAAGTCCATATTTAGTGCTAAACTTTTGAAAAGCATTGGTATCAATAAAAGATTTAACACAATCATACTTAAGCTTTATACCTAACTCTTTACCTTCATTGAGTTCTCAATCTTCAGAGTTGCGTTTAATTCTTTCCAAAAGATCCCATCGGAATTCAATAGTTTTCTTCATAAAAGAACCAGCACAAGAAGTATCCAGCATGGTTTGATCATTACGAGAAAACCGAGCATAAAAGTTTTGAATAATATTTCCTCTTGAGAGCTCATGATTGGGGCATGAATATAACATTGACTTAAGCCTCCCCCAAGCTAGAGCGATACTTTCTCCTTCACGAGGCCAAAAATTATATATATATATATATATATATATATAATTCCGATCACGATGAACTAGATGCATAGGATGATTTTTTTGGTGGAACTCCAATTTTAAACAATTCCAATTCCATGATCCAATATCGTCGCATAGCCTATACCATGCCAATACTTTTCCCTTCAAAGATAAAGGAAAACCTTTTTCATCACCTCATCTCCGGGTAAACCTACAAGCTTAAACAATCCACAAATTTGTTCCACATATATCAAATGCATATCAGGATGTTCTGTTCCATCTCCTGTATAAGGATTAGCTAGCAGTTGTTCTATCATACCTGAAGGAATTTCATATTCAATATTTTCAGTAGGTGCAGTGGGTTGAGGGGTAACTAATTGTGGTTCCGGACGAGGTGAAGATACCCCGAACAAACCCCTCAAAGAGTTGTTTTCCATAGTAACAAGTGACAATAAGTTTCAGCACACTATATAAATGTTTCCTTACCGAATTCCACTTACCAAAGGCGCTTCACTCCCCGGCAACGGCGCCAGAAAATAGCCTTGATAACCCACAAGTATAGGGGATCAATTGTAGCTCTTTTCGAAAAGTAGGAGTGTCGAACCCAACGAGGAGCAGAAGGAAATGACAAGTAGTTTTCAGTAAGGTGATGTCTGTAAGTGCTGAAACTGTAAGTAGCAAGTAGTTTGATAGCAAGATAATTTATAACGAGCAAGTAATGATAGTAGCAATAAGTATGCAGCAAGGTAGCCCAATCCTTTTGAGGCAAAGGACAGGCCAAAACAGTCTCTTATGAGAAGCGAAGCGTTCTTGAGGATACACGGGAATCATCTAGTCACTTTCATCATGTTTGGTTTGATTTGTGTTCACTACTTTGATAATTTGATATGTGGGTGGACCGGTGCTTAGGTGTTGTTCTTACTTGAAAAAACCTCCTAATTATGATTAACCCTCCCGCAAGCATCCGCAACTACGAGAAAAGTATTAAGAATAAATTCTAACCATAGCATTAAACTCTAGGATCCAATCGGTCCCTTGCGGAGTAGTGCATAAACTAGGATTTAACTTTCTGTCACTCTCGCAACCCACCATCTATTTACTACTCCACAATGCATTCCCTTAGGCCCAAATATGGTTAAGTGTCATGTAGTCGACGTTCACATGACACCACTAAGGGAATCACAACATACATAGCATCAAAATATCGAACACATATCAAATTCACATGATTACTTGCAACATGATTTATCCCGTGACCTCAAGAACAAAAATAACTACTTACAAACAACAAACATGCTCATGATCAGAGGGGTATTAATATGCATAATGGATCTGTACATATAATCTTCCACCAAATAAACCATATAGTAATCAACTACAAGATGTAATCAACACTACTAGTCACCCGCTAGCAACAATCTATAGTTCGGGTAACAAGATTGAATACAAGAGATGAACTAGGGTTTGAGATGAGATGGTGCTGGTGAAGATGTTGATGGAGATTTCCCTCCCCAAGATGGGAGAGTTGTTGGTGATGATGATGACGATGATTTCCCCCTCCGGGAGGGAAGTTCCCCGGCAGAATCGCTCCGCCGGAGGGCAAAACTGCTCCTGCCCAAATTCCGCCTCGACACAGCGGTGCTCTGTCCCGAAAGTCTTCCCCTTATTTTTTCTAGGTCAAAATCACTTATATACCACAAAATGGGCACTAGAGGTGGGCCGAGGAGGCCACAGCCCACCAGGGCGCGCCAGGGGGGCCTGGCATGCCCAGGTGGGTTGTGCCCACCTGGTGACCCCCCTCTGGTGTTTATTGGCTCCAGTATTTCTTAAATATTCCATAAAAAATCCTCGTGGAGTTTCAGCTCATTTGGAGATGTGCATAATAGGTGGCCTGACGTAGCTTTTTCAGGTCCAGATTTCCAGCTGCCGAAATTCTCCCTCTTGGTGTGTACCTTGCAAATTAGGAGAGAAAAGGCATTAGAATTACTCCAAAAACCATTATTATGGATAAAAACATTATAAATAACAGTAAGAAAACATGATGCAAAATGGACGTATCAATCATCTTGTGCCTTTAATCTCCATCTCCAGAGCACCGTCATGATCTCCATCGTCACCGGCTTGACACCTTGATCTCCATCGTAGCGTTGTCGTCGTCTCGCCAACTATTGCTTCTACAATTATCGTTACCGCATAGTGATAAAGTAAAGCAATTACATGGCGATTGTATTTCATACAATAAAGCGACAACCATAAGGCTCCTGCCAGTTGCCGATAACTTTTACAAAACATGATCATCTCATACAACAACGTATATCACATCATGCCTTGACCATATCACATCACAACATGCCTTGCAAAAACAAGTTAGACGTCATCTACTTTGTTGTTGCAAGTTTTACGTGGCTGCTACGGGCTTCTAGCAAGCACCGTTCTTACCTACGCATCAAAACCACAACGATTTTTCGTCAAGTGTGCTATTTTAACCCTCAACAAGGACCAGTTGTAGTCAAATTCGATTCAACTAAAGTTGGAGAAACAGACACCCGCCAGCCAGCTTTATGCAAAACAAGTTGCATGTCTGTCGGTGGAACCGGTCTAATGAACGTGGTCATGTAAGGTTGGTCCAGGCCGCTTCATCCAACAATACCGCTGAATCAAAATAAGACGTTGGTGGTAAGCAGTATGACTATTATCGCCCACAACTCTTTGTGTTCTACAGGTGCATATCATCTACGCATAGACATGGCTCGGATGCCACTGTTGGGGAACGTAGCATGCAATTTCAAAAAATTTCCTATGATCACGCAAGATCTATCTAGGAGATGCATAGCAACGAGAGGGGGAGAGTGTGTCCACGTACCCTCGTAGACCAAAAGCGGAAGCGTTAGGTTAACGCAGTTGATGTAGTCGAACATCTTCACGATCCAACCGATCTAGTACCGAACGTACAACACCTCCGAGTTCAGCACATGTTCAGCTCGATGACGTCCCTCGAACTCTTGATCCAACAGAGGGTCAAGGGAGAGTTTCGTCAGCACGACGATGTAGTGACGGTGATGGTGATGTGATCCGCGCAGGGCTTCGCCTAAGCACTACGACGCTATGACCGGAGGAGTAAACTGTGGAGGGGGCACCGCACACGGCTAAGAGAATAACTGTTGTGCTATGGGGTGCCCCCTACCCCTGTATATAAAGGAGGGGAGGAGGAGGCCAGCCACCAAGGGGGCGCGCCATGGGGGGGAGTCCTACTAGGACTCCACTCCTAGTAGGATTCGCCCCCCTTTTCCTTTCTCATCGGAGGGGGAAAAGGAAGGAGAGGGAGAGGGAGAGAGAAAGGGGGCCGCGCCCCCTCCTCCTTGTCCTATTCGGACTCCCTTGGAGGGGGCGCGCGCCACCCCTTTGCGGGCTCCCCTCTCTCTCCACTAAGGCCGATGTAGGCCCAATTCTTCCCCGGGGGTTCCGATAACCCCTCGGTACTCCGAAATATATCCGAACCTTTCCGAAACCATTCCTGTGTTCGAATATCATCATCCAATATATCAATCTTTACCTCTCGACTAATTCAATACTCCTCGTCATGTCCGTGATCTCATTCGGGACTCCGAACAATCTTCGGTCACCAAAACACATAACTCATAATACAAGACCCATCCGTTAGCTTAGCATAATGATCGTTAAGTTTTATTGCTATTGCTTTCTTCATGACTTATACATATTACTCTGACTATGAGATCATGCAACTCCCGAATACCGGAGGAACACCTTGTGTGCTATAAAACGTCACAACGTAACTGGGTGATTATAAAGATGCTCTATAGGTGTCTCCGAAGGTGTTTGTTGGGTTAGCATAGATCGAGATTAGGATTTGTCACTCCGAGTATTGGAGAGGTATCTCTGGACCCTCTCGGTAATACACATCATGATAAGCCTTGCAAGCAATGTGACTAATGAGTTAGTTGCGGGATGACGTATTACGGAACGAGTATAGAGACTTGCTGGTAATGAGATTGAACTAGGTATGAAGATATCGACGATCGAATCTCGGGCAAGTAACATACCGATGACAAAGGGAATGACGTATGTTGTCATTGCGGTTTGACCGATAAAGATCTTCGTAGAATATGTAGGAACCAATATGAGCATCCAGGTTCCGCTGTTGGTTATTGACCGGAGATATGTCTCGGTCATGTCTACATAGTTCTCGAACCCGTAGGGTACGCACGCTTAACGTTCGATGACGATTTGTATTATGAGTTATGTGTTTTGGTGACCGAAGATTGTTCGGAGTCCCGGATGAGATCACGGACATGACGAGGAGTCTAGAAATAGTCGAGAGGTAAAGATTGACATAGGACGATAGTATTTGGACACCCGAAGTATTTTGGAATGTATCAGGTACGTATCGGAGTACCGGGGGGTTACCGGACCCCCCCCCCCCGGGGGGGGAAAGATATGGGCCATAGGAGGGAGGCAAGGCAGCCCACAAGGGGTCCGAATTGGACTAGGGGAGGGGGCGTGGCCCCCCTTTCCTTCTCCTCCTCCCTCTCCTTCCCCTTTCCCCTTCCGGTAAAAGGACAGGGGGGGGCGAATTGGACTAGGGGTCCAAGTGGGACTCCTCCCACTTGGCGCGCCCTAGGCCGGCCTCCTCCCATCTCCCTCCTTTATATACGGGGGCAAGGGGGCACCTCTAAGGCACATCAATTGTTCTTAGCCGTGTGCGGTGCCCCCTTCCACCGTTTACTCCTCCAGTCATATTGTCGTAGTGCTTAGGCGAAGCCCTGCGCGGATAACTTCACCTTCACCGTCACCACACGGTCGTGCTGACAAAACTCTCCCTCGACACTTTGCTGGATCAAGAGTTCGAGGGACGTCATGGAGCTGAATGTGTGTAGAACTCGGAGGTGCCGTACGTTCGGTACTTGATCGGTTGAATTGAGAAGACGTTTGACTACATCCACCACGTTAAACTAACGCTTCCGCTTTCGGTCTACGAGGGTACGTGGACACACTCTCCCCCTCTCGTTGCTATGCATCTCCTAGATAGATCTTGCGTGATCGTAGGAATTTTTTTAAATTGCATGCTACATTCCCAACAGTTCTCCCATCAGGAGTTGGAACTAGTGCTGCTGATGCTTTCAGTGCGCCCCGCGATGCTTTCTGTGCCGAAGTTGGAACAAGTGCCGGTGATGGACTCAGAGGTGGCGATGGCATTGATGGCGGTGGTGCGGAGTGAAGATCATGACGATGGGTGAAAAGCGACCAAGATGATGATGGACGTGGTCGTTGCTTTTGCATGAAGTCCTTTTGCGTTTGTCGTAGAAAACTATGTTTTTATTTGCGCGTGAACTATGTTCTATTCTTTGAATTTGAACCCAATCGTCGGAATCACTGTCAAATTGGCTAATCTGGGGTTTTCAGTTTGCGGCCGACGCAGGCTACAGCCGAGCAGACCCCACGTCGTCCCGCAAAACCGTTTTTTCGCGAACTGTAAACGAGTTTTGCGGGTCGGCGTTTTACGGGGTCTGTTAAGAGCAACTCTAGCAGACCCCGCAAAAACTTGACCCGCAAAACGCGTTTGCGGTTTCACGAAGATCGCGTTTGCGGGTCGAAAACTAGCGCGGCCAAACAGATACCGTATCTAAACTTGCATAATTTGAAAAAACACTTTCGCGGGAAACATAGTTCATCACATCACATACTACATAGTTCATACAAGCATAGATCATACTACATGCTAATTTAACTAGTACTAGAGGAGGTCGGATCTGACGGCGGTGAGGACGACGCAGTGGAGGCCGAGCGACGCTCAATCCTCCTCGCCGGAGCTGCACAAGTCGACGTACTTCGCCGCCTGCTCCATGCGGATGCGGCGCCACTCCTCGGCCTTCTCGTTGGCGGCGACCGCCTGCCGCCACTCGAGGTCTTCGAGCTCCTCGGCATGGCGCCGGCGCTCCTCCTCCTCGTGCATGCTCCGCTCGGCGATGGCGGCCGCAACGGCGTCGACATCCGCGACGTACTCCTCAGGCCTGACGACTCCGCGGCGGTCGAGCGGAGCGGGCTCTTCGGGCTCCTCCTTCACGGGGACAAAGGCGAACGGTGCCGGCTCCTCCGGCTCCTCCTCGTCCTCCGACCACTCCCTCTTCACGGGGAGGAAGCCCGCGCCGGAGGACGAGGAGCTCCCGGCGAACGACGACCTCGCGGAGGAGAAGGACGCACGCCGGCGGTCGTACTCTTCCGTCTCGCTCCGCTAGAAGCTCGGCGGCGGCGACATGCCGCGGTTGGTCCACTTCCGGGCGCCGCGCTTCCTCGCGCCATTGGACCGGACGCGCCGCTCGCGCTCCGGGTCCCTTCCGCCGCCGGATCTGCTGCCGGAGCCGCGTCCGGAGCTCCACATTCGGCCCCACATGGCGGCTGGAGGCAGGGCGGGTGGTCGCCGGTTGCGAGAAATGTGAAGAGGGGGAAGGGGAATCGCGGGCTCGGCGGCGGCGGAGGATAGGGTTTGGACCCGCAAAAGAGTCGCGGAACCGCAGTTATAGCGGTCGGGGCGTGCGGTTTGCGGGCTGCGGCAAAAAGTTTTGCGGGCGGGGCGAGTATGCGGGCTCTATTCTGGCCGGAAAATTGGGCCGAGCCCGCATACTCGCCGGAATTTTGCGGGTCTGCGCGTTTTGCGGGGTCTGCTAGAGTTGCTTTAAAGATGCTCTTACGTTATGTTGAATGATTCATGCGGCAAAAATAAAGTGATGAGAGTTTAAAAGGGGAGTAGGAAAACAAGAGTATTTGTGCAGATTGTTACCATTATCTTCCAAAGTCACCAGCTAAAATGATGTGCTCGTTGCACCATTGTTGGTGTACACTAGAAGCAAACTTGGCACGCCACTTTCGTGAGGGTGTGGGGATTGAGATTTGTTTGTATAAAAAAACCAGGATAAACAAAAAACAAAAATAACACAGAGCAAGTGGAGTTCCATGTGTCGAAACATTGGAAGAACTTCTGAAGCAATCAACGAAAAGAAATCGACAAACAACGTCGCCTTACCCCTCCCACGACAAATGTAAATAAACCTAAAGGACATCCTTCACAACACTTGTAGACAAGGCATGACATTTGTAGAAAAACAAAAGGATAATCATAAAATGACTATCAAATTTGGTTTGTCGAAGATCACAGAAAACAGGCTCCTGGAGAAGTTTATTGCTTGGAATGTGGATTGCTTTGCCATGGGAAAACATATAAAAAAAGGATGCTCAAGAATATTGTGGTACTTAGTAATGTACTAGTATATAACGCAGTATAAAACCTTTCAAAACTCCTCTTGTGCTCCTGATGTCAAACGAGCTCGGGATGAAGGGTAAAACCCAAAAAAAGAAGATGAAACAACTTAAAAAACTTGAAGTTTTTTCTTACAAATGTTTTGACTGCTTGAAAATTTTCTTCATGCAATGACATTCGCGGAAGTCATTGCAGAAAAAACCATTACTCCAAAATGCTTCAGAAATACCCTCTCAGTCCCGGTTTATTAGGTCTCCTCTTATCTTGGGCTAATTTTTTTTACCATAGATCTAACTAATAAAATTTGAACTACATGTCACAAAAAATATACCATTAAAAACCTCTTTCAAATACAAATTCAAAAGTATGTTTTTTTGTATAATGTAATTTATATTTTTTATTAAAATAAATGGTGAAACTTGGTCTAATAAACCCAGACGGAGGAAGTAGCATTTTAGGAGCATTGATCTTTTTACCACGACTTCTACAAGTATTATTTCATGATAAATTTCTACAAGCACACAAAACATCTATTAGATCATCGCCTATGTTTTAGGCCGTGTTTAGGCTTAAATCATCACTTGCTTACAAGGATAGCAGAGTGAGGTGATCTTTTAACCCGTTGCAATGCACAAACGTATTACCTCCGTCCTAAATTTATCAAAAACGGGACATATGTAATATTACCTCCGTTGTAATTCGGGACGGAGGGAGTATTTAGGTTGCACCGTTAGAATGTTATTATGCCACGATGGCCGTCGTTTTGATGGACACAATATCTTCTCTCCCATTGCAAATCACGGACATACATGCGAGTGTGTAGTAATAAAAAAATTTAAACAATGAAATGCTAGTGAACAGGGCCCACGCACGACAGGTGGACGACTCGACCGTACCTTCGTCACCAGGTCGGCCACAACCGTGGATGCTGTTGCCGCTCCCCGTACGGCTCGATCTGAACCGTCGCAGCAACGCGACCAGAAGAAGAGAAACGCGGTGAAGTCTCGACCCGGCGAATCTCCAACTCATCTCTCCCTTCGTCTCGTCTCTCGTGACAAGAAGGGGAAAACCATCAAACCACCGATCTCTCTCCCCAGTTTCCAGCTCGATTCCCCATTCCTTCCCACCAAATCCCCCACCCCCA
>NC_057802.1:77002863-77021250 GCF_018294505.1 Triticum aestivum | reverse complement strand
AACCTACGCGGCGGCCCAGATCCAGATCCGGCGTCGGCGGCGGCCATGAACCTGTCGCGGTCCGCCCCGGCGTCGTTCCGGGACCGCACCAACGAGTTCCGCTCCGCCGTCGAGAGCGCGCGCCGCCACGTCGCCCTGTCCCCCGCCGCCGCGTCGGCCAGCGGCAGCGCCGGGCCCCTCGACGACTCGCGCTCCGTCGCGTCGGCGCACTCCGAGTTCAACCGCCGCGCCTCCAAGATCGGGCTCGGGATCCACCAGACCTCCCAGAAGCTCGCCCGCCTCGCTAAATGTATAACTATCTAACTCCCCCCTTTTTACATTTCCATTTACTACCAATACAACCTTCGTGCTTGTGTTGCCACCGATTAGTTCAGCGATTAGTTCCTCCCCTCCGCGCTGTTGGGTTGGGATCTCGGAACACCCTAGCTGCAAGCTGCGCGGCTCATGCTTGATTAGTTCGTAGCCTGAGGAGACGCCAACGTGCATGGATGGCTATGTATATATATTGTACGAAGCATGCTTGTTTCTTACCTAGTGCTCGTATGACATTTGGATTAGATGTCTGCTATTTTTATTGATCTTTGAGTGTTTGTGTACTTACTGGAGATCGCGCTGTCGTAGTTTGCTTTGTTGGTATCATGACAGCTGTTCTGCACTTGTTGCGATGATAGCAGTGATGGCATCTGCCTCATTTTGTGCCTGTTTATGAATTACTACATCTGATATATTCTAGTACTTGCTAGTAAGATGCTTCTTTTGTCCATTACCATGTTTGAAGCTAGATGAGCAAAGAAGTCCAGTCTCAATGCGATTATATGCATCAGCTATGTGCATGTGCATTGAATGTAAACTAGTACCTTGGTCTCTCAGTGATATATGAAATGTCTGCATATCTGCTCTAGTGCTGTGCAGTGAGGGCTCACTGATTGTTCCTTTTTTATAATCATTTGTACTAGTATGTATCCCTGTACTACTAATTCTGTTGCCACTTCTAGAGTGCTTGTCTCCGCTTTAGATGTCTTTGGTTGGTTAATACCTTCCTCAGAAGATTTCACTGCACTTTCTGCATTGCATTGCATTGGTAACACTGCATGAAGGTAGAAAATGTAGATAGATGTATGCCTACCGCTGTCAAATGTGGATTGAACATAGTTTCTACTTATTTGCACCTTCTTTGTATTCATAAGCACTAGATGAAGCTTAACATTTTTTATTAGTTTGGCCTCCCACCTAAGTAATATCTTAATAGCAGTGTGGTGGCTTAGCTGCTTCCTCGCACTTTGATGCAAAGTTATTGGTTGTAAAATTTACAACTGCTATCAGTTGAATGGGAAATTTTGTAAATGACCTCTTGATACTATTGACCGAGAAAGTAACATTCATAGTTATGTACTGCTTTTTTATTTCACCTGTCAGCAAGTTAACCATATTGAACTATGATGTCAACACTTGCTCTGTGTGTATTTACAGTACTCCCTCTGTTCACTTTTGGAAGACCGTTTAGATATTTAAGACAACTCCCAAAACAGTTCAATTTCAGCTGTCTAAAACGTCTTATAAAAGTGAACAGAGGGAGTATAAAGTATGGATCGATGCTGATTTTACAACATGATTGTTTACAGTGGCAAAGAAGACATCTGTTTTTGATGACCCTACCTTAGAGATACAAGAGTTGACTGCAGTTGTTAAGAAGGATATTGGTGCTTTGAATAATGCTGTTATGGACTTACAAGTTCTGTGCAATTCACAAAATGAGAGCGGCAATCTTTCCAAGGACACAACAAATCATTCCACTACAGTTGTGGACAACCTGAAAAATCGACTGATGAGTGCAACGAAAGAATTCAAAGAAGTCCTTACAATGCGGACAGAGGTCAGATAAAAATAGTAAATGCTTTCCTGATTCAAATATATTGTCACCATGTTTCCTTTTTCTTTGGATAGTGTCTTCATTATAAATGGTGCAGTGTCTTCATTATAAATGGTGCACTAAGTGTGTTTCTCCCTGAATGTGCAGAATTTGAAGGTCCATGAAAACAGAAGGCAAATGTTCTCCTCCTCAGCTGCAAAAGATGCATCAAATCCATTCATTCGTCAGAGGCCCCTTGTTCCCAGAGAGGCATCCGACGCTGCACCCCCAGCGCCATGGGCCAGTGACTCTGCAACTACGCCGTTGTTTCAGAGGTACCATTGCAAGCATTCAGTTTGATCAGTGTGTACTAACATTGTGAGCAGTTATGCACAACCACCTTAGCTTAGGCCTTCACATGCTATGCTAGTCAGAGATTGCACCGCCATACGCTTGGTGCTTCTTATTGTCAGGTGTCTGTTTTTGCAGAACATGACACTCCTAATAAATGGTATAGACAAAGTTTTGCAAAACAATTCCCTGCCCCTAATAGAGCCAGTAGTATTTTGAAACTGTACCATTATTAATACTTATGAGTATTATGGGGTTGAGACCCTGAACCCTGATGCCCACGTGCCATGATGAAACCTTGACTGAATGGTGTCTAAGGAGAAGGAAGGTAGGAAAAGGATGTTGTCATGCAAGGGTAGCATGATAAAACAGTTCTTATTCCATTTCTATATTAGAAATGCAATACTCGGAAGGCTCATATAACCGTCTGCTAAACAATGGAATACTAAACTAACAAATACATACATGCAGATCTGATCTTCTTAATGAACTAATGTAATCGAATTGGACTACTCTTGCGTTACTGTTGCTTTAACCATAGAAAGCTCTGCAAGTATTGCAGCGTGCTTCATGAGTTTGGTTTTGAATCTTCTGCTTCTGTTCACCAGGAAGAAGACTAATGGAGATCATGGAGCATCATCATCGTCGTCGTCGTCTCCTGCTTTCATGCAGCAGCAGCAATTGGCAGTACAGCAGGATAGTTACATGCAGAGCAGAGCTGAGGCTCTTCAAAATGTGGAATCAACCATCCATGAGCTGAGCAACATTTTTACCCAGCTGGCAACCATGGTGTCTCAGCAGGGAGAGTTAGCAATCAGGTGAACTTTACGCAAACTAAGTTTGTCGTATATATTTTCAGGAGTAGCAATCTTAGACTTTGAGTCATATTCATATTTCATTTTGAATAATTATTTACAGCTCCAAGATGTCGGACTGGATCACACCCTAGAGAATCCCATTATAAGGCATTTTCTGAAAATAGTGATGAATCTTAGTTGTTTAGCATGATGATCTGGCTTGAGTTATCTTTAAATCAGAAGGATACATGGTACTCCCTCCGATCCATATTAGTTGTCGCTGAAATGGATGTATCTAGACGTGTTTTAGTGTTAGATACATCCGTTTGAGCGACGATTAATATTGATTGGAGGGTATGTGATGTTTGTCTAGGCGCTTCTCCTGATCTTCTTAATTGACTACTTTAGTATGCCCCCTACCGCAGCACAAGATTCTGGTCCCTGATCTGTTGGTCAAGTATTATTAAGCTTGCTAGGCATAAATATTCTTTATTATTCATGATAAAATTAGTTCAGATGTATTATCTCCAGTAGACTATGTTTTCTGTGCCAATACTCTCTCCATTCCATAATGTAGAGCATATAGATTTTCTGAAAAGTCAAACCTTATAAACTTTGACCAAGTTTTGGGACAAAACAGTTACATCTAGAATACCAAACACATTATTAGATTCATCATAAGATGTACTCCCTCCGTAAAGAAATACTAAGAGCGTTTAGATCACTCTACTCTCGTGATATAAACGCTCTTATATTTCATTACAGAGGGAGTATTTCATATTTTATATATTTGGTATTGTGCATATAAATGGTTCTCAATAAACTTGGTCAAAATTTGCAAAGTTTAACAAGTCAGAAAATCTATACGCACGACATTATGGAACGGAGGGAGTACTTTGTTCATGGTAAAATTATCTCAGATGGAGGAGACTAGGTTTTGTGCGCCAAACCTAGTTCATGTTTTTCTTTTCTTTTATTCCATTGGGTTAAGAGTCTTCCCTTAAACGTGTACTTGTGTGCTATGTATGGCAGAATCGATGAGAACATGGAGGAGACGGTAGCCAACGTCGAGGGAGCGCAGGGCCAACTCTTGAAGTACCTCAACAGCATCTCGTCAAACAGGTGGCTGATGATGAAGATATTCTTCGTGCTGATGGTGTTCCTCATGATCTTCATATTCTTCGTGGCATGATCCCCACCCCTTGTAACGCATGTTGTGTGCAAGTATATTCTTTAATTTTTACCGAACTACATACACCATGTACACAATTTTCACTGGGATGATGATGATAAGCGGCAGGCAGTCTAGTAGCCTCCGTGGTCATGTAAATTGGGGGAAGCATCCAGGATGGATCTGTTGTTACTACCGACCGGGCGGTAGTATTATATTTTTATTACAGTATGTTTTATAATACTGTCTCATGGCGTGCGGTGATATATAGGTTAAACTCGTGTAATCTTTGCTGAAAATGTTTGTTGCTGATAATAAAAGCCTCTGTCGGTCCTGCCCTTGCGCGCGCTCTGTCTCTCTAATTCCGGCTCACCTGCCCCCTTGAGTCGTCCTTTTGGCTCAGAAACTTTTTCTGTTTTTGGTTTAAACGATGTACTAGTATAGGCAGCGCCGGTTCTGCCTGTCGCGTCCTGTTTCGAACCCCCTTTTCACTTTCCAGTACGCCCGGTGCCAGTCGAAGAGAACGGTGGCGGCAGAATTCCCAACAGCAGCAGCAGCTGAAACCGGTTTCACCCTGTGCATCGGACGGAGTACACGTGCAGATGCTGCAGACCGTAACAAAAACACGAGGACGTAGGCCGGCATCCTACGACACGGCTCCGGGTCGCGCTTGCGCGTGGCCGCACGGATAGACCTCAGCTCGCTCGCTCGCTGCGGAAAGATAAGCTGGGCGGGCGGGCGGGCAGGCCACAACCCTCCTGCAGGAGCGCAGCGCAGACCAGAAACGGCTACCCGTCCGTCCGTCCCATCCCATCCCATCCCGTCCCTCGCTCTATAAACCAGCGACAGAGCACGCCGTTTTACCTCTCTCGACACACCACCGCAACCCAACCCAACCCAACCCCACCCCACCCTCCCGTCTCAAAACCCTAATCCCAACGCCGCCGCGGCGCCGCCGATCAAGCCGACGACAGGCAGCCCCCCTATCCGGCCGCTCCGTACGCACGCCCCGGCCCGTCGCGCGCAGATCGGCGGCCGTCCCCCGAGACCGCTGCCGCCGCGGGGCTAGATTTAGATTCCGATTTCGGGGTCCCCTAGCCGCCGGGCTTCGTCGCATCCCCGGGTATGGTGGGCGGAGGCAGGAGGGGAGGCGCGGCGGACGAGGCCAAGCTCAACACCGGCAACGTGTTCGCAGCGCTCGAGACCCTCAAGAAGAAGAAGAAGGGCGACAAGGCCAAGGGGGGCTCCTCCAAGGGAGGGAAGCAGGGCGACGAGCCCACGCCGCAGCAGCAGAAGGAGCTCTTCTGGGCGCCCGCGCCGCTCAACACCAAGTCGTGGGCCGACGTCGAGGACGACGACGACGACGACTACTTCGCCACCACCGCGCCCCCCGCGCCCATCTGGGGGAACGACCACGCCGCCGCCAAAACGGCCAAGGAGGAGGAGGAGGACGAGGTGGATGCTGTCCACGCCGCCCTGCCGGAGGTCCATCTCTCTCCCTGTTACGCACGCCCCTGTTTATTTGTTTGTGCTGTTCATGATCTGTTTATTTTGGTTGAGACGGAAAGTGTGCTGTTGTGCGACGCCCATATGATTACTGATTAGTTTAGTTTGCATATGGTGGTAGTGTTGATATGCAGATGTTGGATTGAGTGGGGCAGGGGGGCATCTGTAGACTATGAGTGTACTGATGCCTGCTGGGTTAATTGTGAACGCTAGCCACCATTGATGCACAATGTGTGCCCAGTGGACAATTGCGCTTTGAATTATATCTGTAGTTATTATTTGAAGCAGCGAATCCGAATCGGAAGCGGCTTAGCTGTATTCCGTATGGTGTCCGTATTGGTGTGTGCTTGTTTGGTTGAGTGAGGCAGGGGACAAGACTGCAGGATTATTGATAACGGTATCTCGATCGTTGCGTAACGTTCAGTGACTGTGGGATTATTGATAACGGTATATCGATTGACGATTGTTGTGTGACGTATGTTCATTGACTCTGGGATTATTGATAACGGTATCCCCATTGTTGTGTGGCGTATGTTCAGTGACTGGGATTATTGATAACGGTATCCCCATAGTTGTGTGACGTATGTTCAGTGACTGGGATTATTGATAACGGCATCCCCATCGTTGTGTAACGTATGTTCAGTGACTGGGGGATTATTGATAACGGCATCCCCATCGCCATGTGACGTGTTCAGCGGGCAAGGAGTTTCAAGTTAGGTCTTGTTATGGAAGTGGTGCGTTGCAACAAGAATTCGTACACTGTCGGTATGATGGGAGAGTTGTCGGAGTGAGGTCAGGGGGCATCCTGTAGGCTGTGGTGTACTAATTCCTGCCAGATTAATTTTGTGAACCGTATCCCCTGTCATTTCGGAATGGATGTTCAGTGCGACAAATGGGTTATAAGTGAGTGTATTTACTTCCGCCTTTTGGGGCATTTATGGCCTGTGAATTTCTATTTGCGTTGATGTGATATTCCTTTTTTGTCAGTGTATTATCTGTTAATTTATTATTGCACATGGCAAGTGTAGGCATGATATGCATTAACGTTGTAGCATTTCCTGTACTTATCACTCATTGATGTACTAGTGTTTTATCCATGTTGCACACTAGGTATAACAACTTTGTGACTAGCGTGTAGTGGCACATAATGCACACAAAAAATGCGATGGAAGACTACCTATTTGATGCCATCAGTATCTCTCTCACTTATTCTGTATTGAAGATGTCATGCTGTTCTTTTGGTAGTTTTTATGGAAAGTTGTTGAGAGTTCTTAACATAGGTTTTTTCGGAGTAATTGAAGTCAGGGAGAGGTTATGGCACCTGTAATTCCTTTTGAGTTCAAGCACCCCAGACACAATGAAAACATATATTTAAAATTGATTGATAGTAATTCGGTCCAAGTTCCTGTTCAGGTTGTCTAGGCAAGTCATAAGGAACTGCCTCTACTTATTAGATTTCTACCAGAATTTATCTTGTTTGAACTTTGTCGGCCAGAGGTTCGCCTGATGTTGAACATGGTAATAGTTGTGTCTGTATACCTTGGTGATACTGTTCTTAGATGCATTGCTTCTATGTGCTGCAGGAAATTGAAAGTGAGGATGAGGAGCATGATGATGAGGCTGAGGATGGTGCCGAGGATGAACCTGAGCAGGAAGTGGAAGCTGCTGATCCTGATGTGAAGAAAGTTGCAGCAGCACCTAAAGAGACAGAAAGGCAGCTGTCCAAAAAGGAGTTGAAAAAGAAGGAACTGGCTGAACTTGATGCTGTGTTAGCTGAGTTGGGAATTTCTGAAAACACAAGCGATGCTGCACAAGATGGAAACAACAATGGTAATGCTCCACTTTAAGTGATTCCCCCCTTTTTATATTTCCCTTATGTAGCGCTGTGGAGGACTAATAAAGCCGAGTACCTATATGTGGCTTCATTGCTTTTATAAACTTTGTTCTTACATACATGATAAACATTGTTGCAGCTGAGAAGAAAGGTGCGAGTCAAGCTGGTGATGGAGAGAGAAAGGAAGACGCACCTGCCCCTTCAGAGAGCAAGAATGCCAAGAAGAAGAAGAACAAGAAGGACAAGAGCGCAAAGGAGGCAAAGGAAGCTGAAGTGTCGGAGGAGGCTGCCAGTGCAGAACCCGAGGAAGACACGGCTGTGGATGTTAAGGAGCGCCTAAAGAAGATGGCGTCGATGAAGAAGAAGAAGTCGGGCAAGGAGACGGACACAGCTGCAAAGATCGCCGCGGCAGAGGCGGCAGCCAGGACCGCCAGGCTCGCGGCGGCAAAGAAGAAGGAGAAGAACCATTACAACCAGCAACCCGTGCGGTAAAAAGGGGCCGGGCCGCCCAAGTTTTGAGATGCTCTGAGTTTCGATAATGAATGATCCCCTTGTTCGTTTTGGACCCGTCGCAATAAACTTTTTCCCTGTCCCGTCCCGTCCTCCCCAGAGTTGTGTATTTATGGTGACCATGGAGCGCCTTTCTGATATTCGGTTTCGGAATTCTGGAAGGCCTTTGTGGTCACCAGAACGGTCGTTGTAATTGTGTTTTGAATTGTGTTGATCCGGTTGAACTTATGATAGACAACAACATGGCCAACAGGGCCTCTTGGGTACTTTCTCTCCCGCTCTCTCTGTGTGGATGATGCTTCATGGTTGTCTTTAGGTTCCTGATGCCTTCTTTTGTAGGAGCGTCTTTGTTAGCGTGTTTGTTATTTTTGCCCTCTGAAAAACATTCATTCCTTATGCTGCTCGTAGGCCATCTTTTGTACGAGAAAGATGAGCGAAAGAATAAGCTTCTCTTGGCTTTCGCTTTCATCACAAAGGAGACAAGAAGAGGCGAAGGGAAGACAAATCATCTGCGGCAAATCCAAAAAGAAGCGAGCACGGCAAGTAGGCAACGACCCCAGCGAGAGGCAAGCATCTCTCCCCCGTCCATCCCTCTCTCTCGGCCCGCCCACTGCCGGTGACTACTACTCCACCCACCCATCCCATCTCTCTTCCTCCCGCCGCACGCAAATGGTCACCTAGGCGGCCAGCCCGACGCAATGTCGCACTGCCTCCGCGTCTCGCCCTTCCTCGCGCCGCCGCCCCTCCTCGTCCGCCGGCCCCGCCGCGCGCGCTGCCGCCGCCACGCCCCGAGGCCCGTCCTAACCCTCGCGCGCCTCGACCCGCCCCCGCTGCTCCGCCTCAGGGTCTCCGACTCGAGCGACTGCCTCCCCAGCCACGGCCACGGCCACGACCACCACCGCCCGCCGCCGCTGCGGGCCCTGATCGGCTCCCTGGCCTCCGTATGGCGGGAGGGCCTCTTCCTCGTGCGCTGCTCCGCCTTCGCCGCCGTGCTCTCCGTCGCCGCCGCGCTCTCATGGTACGCGCAGCACCGCGCGCGGGCCTTCGTCGAGGCGCGCCTCCTCCCGGCCGCCTGCGCCGCGCTCGGGGACTACCTCCAGCGGGAGGTGCGCGTCGGCGGCGCGCGCAGCGTCTCGCCGCTCGGGATCACGCTCCACACCTGCTCCGTCGGCCCGCGCGCCGACGAGTTCTCCTGCGCCGAGGTGCCCGTCATGAAGATCAGGGTCAGGCCCTTCGCCAGCCTCAGGCGGGGGCGGGTCGTCGTCGACGCCCTGCTCTCCGACCCCACCGCGCTCGTCGCGCAGAGGAAGGATTTCTCCTGGCTGGGCATCCCCGCGCCGTCCGAGGAGGGGAAGCCCAAGAGGAACTCGTCGGAGGAGGGCATTGATTACCGTACCAAGACTAGGAGGCTCGCCAGGGAGAAGGCTGGGGGGCAGTGGGACGAGGAGAGGGACAGAGCCGCTAGGGAATCTGCTCAAAGGGGATACATAGTTCCCAGTGGCCAATCCACTTCACGTTCGGCTGACGAGATGCTGGAGGATGATGGACCTGTCGGAAATGGGAAGGCTAGTAGCCCACCCCTCTGTGCTGATGAAATGCACAGGAACGATCGACACATGGATCCAGGCATTATTGACTCTAGCTCAAAGCATGCGGATTTGGAGAAATCGTTTGGTGTGAAATCGCGCATCCCGGGCATCAACTTCTGGTCTAGGATGATCCCGAACCCTACCAAGCGAAGGTACAGGAGAAAAGGTCACAGCAAGGTGGTATCGGGCATCGACAATTCCTCTCAGGAAAGGATCCTTCGGCGTAGTGCACAGGCTGCTGTGGCATATTTTGAAAACATGGATAGTGGTAATCCTGATAACTCATCCCCTGGTTCTGGGAATAATTCATCTAAATGCACTTCAAATGATGCACCGATTGTCAGCTCTGATACGGCACCAGAGAATTCTGGTGAATTGCCACCAAATAGTAGTCGTTGTCTGGACTGTCTAGGTGAAGGCAAATCTGCAAGTGCAATGCCAATCATCGATGCAAATGATGTGTATGCGGAGCATTCTCATAATCAACAACCTAGCCAGCATAGTTTGCATCACTCCGATAACAAAATGTTGGTATGCAACCATTTGGAAGATGTGCAGCATGACGAGGGCAACTTGTACCAAGGCCACATGTTGGAGGAATTTGAGAGTCTTTCTGAAGATAATATTGGTCGGTCATTTTGGCCTTTGCAGGCAAAGGGCTCCCGTGTTAATTTCAATGCACCATATGCTTCTTTGGGTGTTGAAATTCAAAAGTTGAAGTCGCGATTTGCTATCGGTCTTGAAGACGCCCCTGCTGGACTCGTAGAAGGGGTTGACCAGATAAATCCTGGTGGGGCTCAGCATATGCTTCCTATCACACTGGATTCTGTTTATTTCAGTGGAGGGAACTTGATGCTTCTAGGATACGGTGATCAGGAACCAAGGTTTGACCTCATCATTTGCCATTTTTATTGCAAATATGTGCTCTTCTGTCCTTTCTTGTGCATTTTCAAAATGTATTAGTGTATCACTGTTGGAAATTATATTGGGGTATTTTTGTGATCATCTATCTCTTCCCATGAATTTACTGCATTCCCCAACAATTAAATTTCTGTGAACAATAAATATTCTCATAACCGGTGTTCGGATTTATATTGTTAATTCTTATTTTCAGGAGTTATATTGTCAAGTAAATTACTGTAATGAGGGTACAGTATATTTCAACTTATCTTACTCGTATTATTCAGTGCATTATTATAGGCTCTTTTAAAAGGGGGTTGGGGTGCAACTGCGGCATTATAAATGAACATCAACTAAGTTTGTAGTCGTTGCCTTACTATTGTAGGGAAATGAAACAGGCTAATGGACATGTCAAGTTCAAAAACTCCTATAATCGTGTACATGTGCATGTCACTGGGAACTGCATGGAGTGGAGACAAGATCAAACTTCTCAAGGAGGGGGTTATCTTTCTACAGATGTCTTTGTTGACATAGCGGAGCAAACATGGCATGCTAATCTGAATGTAGTCAATGCTTTTGCTCCGGTAATGCACCTACTTTTATTATGTATACAAGATGCTACAGTTCTTAGTTCTTGTGTTGAAGGACAATTTTCATGTGCAGCTGTTTGAGCGTATCCTAGAAATACCAGTTGTCTGGCACAAAGGAAGAGCAACTGGTGAGGTGCTTTTCTAAACTTAATCTCTTACATGTTCAATTTCAGTATTAATATCAGCCACTTGTGCATACAATTTAGACAATACCTGGACATGACTTCCACATGTACTTAATGAATAACTGAACTTGCCACAAGGTTCATGCTACATTGCTACATCTAGAGTTCTAGACATACATGCGTCATGAGAACTGCTTTTTTTCATGCTTGGAGATACTAAATGCGTACATCAATATTTCTCTTTTTCCTTCTCCAGGTGCATATCTGTATGTCGAAAGGTGATAGTTTTCCGAGCATTCATGGCCAGCTTGATGTGAAAGGCCTAGGTTTTCAGATATTAGATGCTCCCTCATCATTTTCGGTAATACTTATGCCTTACCTCATTTGTTTTTCCAACTCTGCATGTTTGTAATAAGTAGGGTCTTGCGAGGAATCAGTTTTCATAGGCACAAGACAGATTAACATGGCTTTAATGTTAATGCCTTCTTGTTGATTTGCCATTAACCTGAGCTACCAATATTCTCGTAGGTCATTGACCCCTTACTTTACCAATAACTAGAGTGTTGTGTTGTGGGTGAAAAATGAGTGCCTAGTTACTTCTTTAAAAGTAAACACAATTGGTCGCTGGTGAATATTGTTGAAATGACTAGAATCAGGGGTATAGCTAGAAATTCATGAGGGTTTCCAGGAATGATAGATGAATCATCAGGTGGGCCAGTTTAATTGTTGTTGAATTTCCTGGAAAGAACTTCTGTACTATGTGGGTTTGCCTAGCATTTTCTAAAATGTGAATTTATCGACTACCCAAAATTTGGATTTTGATGTGCAACAATTGGCCATACTTCATTATAAGCAACATTTTATACTTATGGTTTCCAGTATTGACAAATGATATCCATGATGTTGAGCTTCGTGCACTAGCCAACACAACCAAAAGTCCGAACTCATGGAAAGGGCTAGGCAATCCACATATACCATGTTAAGCTTCATGCACTAGCCAACGCAACCAAAAGTCCGAACTGATGGAAAGCCAGAAAGGGCTAGGCATACACTTCAACACATGTATGCTGGATGCACAAGTTTCTGGCATAATGTATTAGCTAAGGGAGAAAGAGACTGAAGAATGAGGTGTTGGAGAAGCGATATTGTCATATTAGCGGCTGCTATATAGCGTGTTCTCAGGGCGCCTCAGGTTGGGTGCTGTTGATCTGCAGTGTAGTAAGAAACAGATCAGTCATTAGCATTTCAAATTAAGTATCTATTTCAGACGCTGACATTTGGCTCTAATGTGAAAACTAGGCCACATGTGCTCAGATGTCTTCCGAATTTCCGTACTTTGATATGCAAACAGTAACTACTTTCCAAATATTACTGCTGCAAACATTCCAAGTGATTATAGTTTTAATGGAAGCCTGAACATATTCAGGAAATAGTGGCAACTCTGTCATTCCGTGGTCAAAGAGTATTTCTGCATAATGCAAGTGGTTGGTTTGGTGATGTTCCGGTTGAAACTTCTGGCGATTTTGGTTTAAATCCTGAGGATGGAGAGTTCCATCTAATGTGCCAGGTATCTTTAAGTTGCTACTTACATTGTATATACATGTAGTCCCCTAAACAGCAACTCATACATTTACTTGATATCTTTTTTTTTCAGGTTCCGTCTGTTGAAGTTAACGCGCTTATGAAGTCGGTGAAAATGAAGCCTCTGATGTTTCCGGTTCGACATACTTTACTTGAC
Organism: Triticum aestivum; assembly: GCF_018294505.1. NCBI lineage: Eukaryota > Viridiplantae > Streptophyta > Magnoliopsida > Poales > Poaceae > Triticum > Triticum aestivum. Next base: position 77,008,290 of record NC_057802.1, on the reverse strand, counting down.
TTATTTGGAAATACTAGATTCCTGCATGCAGCGAAAAACAATATACTCTGTTTTGTACTGCCGATTCAATGTGATGATCCATCTGAAATCATATCTGGAGTTAGCTATACTGAAACTGCATATATGGCACAACACGAAAAATAAGTTTGACTTCAATATAAAATGCACTGCACAACCTGACTTTTTTATGTAGGTGTATGATAGATGGTTTATTCCACTCATTTGAATTGCCCGGCAATGACACTTGTGATTTATCTTAAAATACCAGTTATCATGGTTCTTAGCATTAAAAATCAACTTCTTGATGAAGCAAAATGACCACTCTCGTGTGGATAGTGATAATCCCGTTTGTCTGACCAGCTTAATATTACCATTTCTTTTTTCTGTAGCTATTTTCTGCAGTACATATAAAATATTAAAATATGATCACACATCGCAGTTCAGCAACCGCAAACTGTGCCTGAAATACCATTTAAGCAGTTCTGTCTCATTTGTTTCTTAGCAATAGCTTAGGATGATCTCTATCAATGATGTATGTGTTTAAAAAAATGTTTTGGCTAAATTTTCATGTTCATCCTTTAAGACTTAACTGCTGGTACACTTCTTATCTTATTTAGGTGGCTGGTGCTGTTACTGCTGTATTTAATTGTCAAGGACCTCTTGATGCTCCTGTTTTTGTTGGAAGTGGGATTGTCTCAAGGAAGTCCCTTTCAGTATCTGGTATGCCTCCATCTGCAGCTTCTGAAGCTGTGATTCAAAACAAGGAGGCTGGTGCAGTTGCTGCGTTTGATCATATCCCTTTCTCTCATGTATCAGCGAATTTCACTTTCAACCTTGACAACTGTGTGAGTAGAAATAGAGCCACTAATTTTTTTTCCATTATTGAAGTTTGTGAAATTTGAACAACTAATTTCTCTTTGTTATCACCGGCTACAGGTTGCAGACTTATATGGTATTAGAGCATGCCTTTTGGATGGTGGAGAAATTCGAGGGGCTGGTAATGCATGGATTTGCCCAGAGGTATTGTGATTATTGATTATTTGATTACACTTCCACCTAGTCATCTTTTCATGTTTGCGCTAATTTTCAGCCGACTTTTTTCTACATCTATAGTCATCCAAGCATTTGTTCTCTCTGTATCATTATCAAGAATAAGATGGAAGATCTCAGATCACAATGATATTCGAAAACGTAGAATAGACATCAGGACTTCGTAAATTGAAAATACATATGGAAACGAACTATGCAAATGCATTCATGAAGAACCTTCCAAACTCTTAGGTCCATTATTCACAACTTCGGCCTCGCCATAGACATGATAATTACATCCTAGCTAAACCATTTGTTTGTTTATTTCTCTGGGCTTACAGTGAATGTCTACTACTGAGCCCCTGGAACATTGGAAATCGCAACTGCTCCCTCCGTCCCAACATAAGTGTCTTTTGTACTAAATCAGCGGCACTTATTTTGGGACGGAGGGTGTATAACTTATCAGTCTGTACTCTACCGAAATAAATGGAATACTAGCAGCGTATTCCTAAGAGCTGACACACAAATTTGCTGTACCAGCTGTACAAATCCAGTAGATACTCTGCTGTTCTTATGATGCAAAATAAATTTACCACCTTATGCAAGTATAATACATATTTAGATCTCTGCAGGGGGAAGGTGACGATTCTGCTATGGATATTAATTTATCTGGGAGCATTTTACTTGATAAGGTTTTGCATCGGTACATACCTGGAGGAATTCAGCTGATCCCACTGAAAATTGGCGAGCTCAACGGAGAGACTAGACTTTCTGGCCCCCTTATTAGACCGTGAGTATCTTACATCTATCATCTGGAGTCCTAACGGCCAAGTAAGCTACGTATTTTCTGGTATTCTAACGACAACAAAAACCTATGACAGGAAATTTGATATCAAATGGGCTGCACCAAATGCAGAAGATTCCTTTTCTGATGCACGGGGCAATATTGTTATTGCACATGATTATATCATGGTTAACTCATCATCAGTTTCCTTTGACTTAAATACTCGTATTCAAACATCATATATTGATGACTACTCGCTGTACAAGGAGATGTATCAAATGAAAAAGATTATGCCACTAGTTGTGGAGAGTGTTGATTTGGATTTACGCATGCGAGGCTTCGAATTTGCTCATATAGCTTCTTCAATACCTTTTGATACACCAAGGCCATTACATTTGAAAGCATCTGGAAGGGTGAAATTTCAAGGAAAAGTGGTGAAACCTAGCCAGGTAGTTGATGACAAGATTTATGGTGCTTTACAAAGTATCATGGACCAAAGTAAGCTTGAGAGTGATGTGTCAAGGCTTGTTGGGGAGATTTCTCTGTCAGGAATAAAACTTAACCAACTCATGCTGGCACCTCAGTCTACTGGTTTTCTTTCCTTGTCACGAGATTCTGTGATGGTAAGTTGCTGTTTTGTTGTTTCGTCCTCTGAATTTGACTTGCATTGCTTGTATGCGATTTTATAGTCTAATTCAATTTGTTTGTACATGCCTCGGTTGTGTGCACTAAGTGCTATAATTTGGATCATCAATAGTAGCATGCACAGAGACATATCTCTAACAGTCTGTAAAGTGGAATTTTGGATTTAAACACTTCCTGTCTTTACTTCTTCAAATTACTAAAATGTGTGCCCATTACCTTGCAATATAAAACGAGAACCAAATAAAAATAGAAAGAATGGATGTCTACTTAATACATTCACTATTTTTTCCAAGGCTTGAGGGCCATTCGTCCACTTAAAGGTACACTTTGCTATCCAAATTGATTCACTTCTGTTACCATTTTATGCTGCTTAACAGATTGCATTGCAATAATAACATACTCTGACAAATTATAGCAATTTTTCACCCAAGTAAACTATTCTGGCAGCAACTATTTTACTTATGCGAGCAACGGGCATAATTTCAGTAACTTTTAACTCTTTAAGAGGCTTTAATTCTAACTCCACGGTTCAACACGATATAAAGATTTTCTCCTTCGATATATATGATGTGATGATTTTCTATGTCAAGCGTACCTTCCAAATAATTGAAGCGAGTGCTGTATGCATTTGGTATTTATGTTGATTATTATTATTATCATCTTCCTCTTACTATCTCTATTCCCCTGCAACATAGTTAAATGCTACCGGCAGGCCTGATGAAAAGATTTCCATAGAAGTGAACGGGCCATTGTTTTTTGGTACAAATGAGGCCATTCAAGATGAGAGGCTTCTATCAATTTTCCTCCAAAAGGGGCAGCTGAAGTCTAATATATGTTATCATCCTGAAAGTTTGACTAACTTGGAGGTACTCTACTACTGTTAGTGTTGTGTTAGTGTGTGTATTTTCCTTGCCAGCAATCTTTCTTGAACATTATAAGACTTGTAGAGTCCATTTCGATATTGTTGATACTTGTCTTCTGGTCGTAAAGGTTCGGAATTTGCCACTTGACGAGCTGGAGCTTGCTTCATTACGTGGATTTGTTCAGAAGGTAATATTGTCCTAGATGAGGGTATGGTATACTCCGTGTTTTTTTGGTTAGGTAATCTGTTTTCAGGTTCTGTATTGTTGGTAGCTCTGTTTGGTTGATTCTATGTCTCATACACGTGAGTTGTAATTAGTCATGATGCTTGCATACCGTCAGATAGTAAAGCACTTCTGCAATTTAAATTTCGCAGGAGAGATGTTAGTTCAATTAACTACATGATGCAGTCTAATAAAATGTATATTATGCTGATGTTAAGTTAATGGAGTTTTCGGATTGAAAATGTGCATCATTCATTTTCTGTGCTGCACCTTCTGTTGTTCTGCTATTTAATGCTATGCTATTTGTCCATAGCTTATGTATTCTGTGCCGTATAAATTTTCTGTAATTGATATAAACTTTTTTGAACTACAACGTGGTCTTCTGCTCCTAAAGTAACAACTAAGTAGTCATACTTTTTTCCTTTTTTTTCTTGCATTTCATGAGAAGTTGCATATATCGAATGTGGAGGCTCCAATTCTGCTCAAAAAATAAATAAATGTGGAGGCTCCATTCTCCAGTATTTGTTGTAAATCAATTGTGATCAATTGCTAAATGGAGAATCCACCAATGATGTCTAATGTAACAGATCTTTTATTGTTACAGGCAGAAGTTCAGCTTAATTTCCAGAAAAGAAGAGGTCATGGTTTGTTGTCAGTGGTCCGTCCCAAATTTAGTGGCGTGTTTGGTGAAGCACTTGATATAGCTGCTCGATGGAGTGGTGATGTTGTGAGTTTTTTTTCTTCCACATATATTTTCTTGTTTTGTGAGGTTGAAGCCAATCTCATGTGTTACCTTTAGCAGGTGTTTGGTATTACTTGTAATCAAGAATTTTGCCACCTCTTTGGTAGTTTAGTAGAATTTTTGGAGTAAGGAAACTTATAACTCAGTTTCATGGTTCCTAGCATCCCCCATGTTAGCCTTTCCCAGATGACAAACATAAAACAATTGATGTATAGCATGCATTTGTTGTTTTTCTTGACACTAGTTATACATTCCAGTGAGGTTCTTATCTTATTTTTAATAGCTAGTTGTGAGTCCTTGCTGTGTTGACTTACTAGCTATTCTTTGTATTTTCAATACCCAGATTACAATGGAAAAGTCAATCCTAGAGCAACCTAATAGCAAGTATGAGCTTCAAGGGGAGTATGTGTTTCCAGGAACACGTGATAGATTTCCTATGGAAAGTCATGGTAATGGGTTCATACAGAAAGCAATGGGAGGGCATCTTGGTAGCATTATGTCTTCAATGGGCAGGTGGAGGATGAGACTAGAAGTTCCAGATGCTGAAGTAGCTGAAATACTTCCCCTGGCAAGACTTCTTTCACGAAGTACAGATCCAGTTATTCGTTCTAGATCGAAGGTGTGCAGTTTGTTCTGTATTTGTGATTCTATCTTTCTTTTCCTTTGTTGGATATAATATTCGTTGGTGTTTATGGTCTGCTAGATGGTAGCAGCCATTTGATCCTATATTTGTTTGCAGGAACTTTTCATGCAATGCTTGCATTCTGTTGGGTTCAATGCTGAAAGCCTACGTGACCAGATAAAGGTACTAAAGATAGTGAGTTCAGGAATATTGTATCACAGGCATAGAGTTATGGTTTCCCTTATTAGCGGGTTCCCTTGTTATTATGACATGCTACTTATATTAACTTCATCCCATTGCTTGCAACAGGCAGTCGAAATGTATCACGACTGGTTGGATGATGATACAATTGAAGATATAACTCTTCCGGCCTTAGCTGAACTGAGAGGTTACTGGCGTGGTTCTCTTGATGCCAGTGGAGGAGGGAATGGAGATACTATGGTGAGCATGTCAAATATTAACTCTATCAGACTTTTGTCCGGTAATTATTGATGAACTCCTAATAGTGGTCTTTACACTA